>NW_026742023.1:0-4474 GCF_022355385.1 Mustela nigripes
GGGAGCCGGGCCAAATCCCAAGAGAGGGAGAATTGTCCATTTCCCTTGAGGTTACTACCTCTACATTCCTCGGCCATCCTTGACACAAAATCCAGAAACAAAATCCTGAGCGACCGCCACACTCTCGCCCTTCTGTCATATCCAGTGGAGTTCCACTCAGTCTGTAATTCGGGCCTGCCATAACTGCGGTCCAAAACCTAACTCGAGATTGTGTCTGAGCGCTCGTCCGTAGGGCCCTTTGGCTGAGGCTTCTTCAAGTAGGTTTGGAAATCACGTCTGTCTACCTAGAACAGGGTTCTCGTGGATGGCGCAGGCCACACACACCAGCCTCCCAGGTGAGATGGCTGCACTGTTCCCTTTTGCCTCACACATGCTTCCCCAAGGCATCTGTGTTCTCTGGCAGGAGCGAGTTTGTGGAGGTATCTTTCCTCAACAGTGTTGTTGGAGGGGCTGCTCTCCCAGCAGACCTGTTTCTCGCTCCCAGGAAAGGGCCCGGCACGTTCCTCGAGCCTCCACACACCCTGTGGAGAGTCCTGCCGTCTTCTGCCTGGGTGGATGCGGTTTCGGGGTGACTGGCACTCACGGCAGTTTGGGCCCTGGGCCTCGTGGGCACCGGGCATGGGCTCTGGCTTCCAGAACGATGCTAGATGAACGGCGGCTTTCCCCGCCCTGTAAACTCCCAAAAGTGCACCAGGAATAAATTGACAACCTGAATAGACCGGTATCTAGTGAGGAGATTGAAGCAGTGATCCATAACCTCCCAAAAAACAAGAGCCCAGGACCTGATGGAAAAATGGAAGCAGAAGGGAAACATCCAGACTCTTTTTATGAAGCCAGCATTACCCTGATCCTCAAACCAGGCAAAGACCACACCAAATAGGAGAATTTCCCACCAATATCATTGATGAATATGGATGCTAAGATTCTTTTTTTTTTTTTAAAGACTTTTTTATTTATTTGACAGACAGAAATCACAAGGAGGCAGAGAGGCAGGCAGAGAGAGAGGAGGAAGCAGTCTCCCCGCCGAGCAGAGAGCCCAATGCGGGACTCGATCCCAGGACCCTGGGATCATGACCTGAGCCGAAGGCAGAGGCTTTAACCCACTGAGCCACCCAGGCACCCCTGGATGCTAAGATTCTTAACAAGATACTAGCAAATAGGATCCAAAGCACATTAAAAAGATTATCCACCATTGGTGCCTGGGTGGCTCAGTGGTTTAAGCCACTGCCTTCGGCTCAGGTCATGATCTCGGGGTCCGGGGATCGAGTCCCACATCGGGCTCTCTGCTCAGCGGGGAGCCTGCTCCCTCCTCTCTCTCTCTCTGCCTACTTGTGATCTCTCTCTCTGTCAAATAAATAAATAAAATCTTAAAAAATAATTATCCACCATGACAAGGTGGGATTCATCCCTGGGTTACAAGGATGGTTCAACATTCACAAATCAATCAAAGTGATAGAACAAATCAATAAGAGGAGAGAGAAGAACCACATGGTCCTCTCCATTGACGCAGAAAAAACATTTGACAATATCCAGCATCTGGTCTTTATTAAAACGCGTCAAAGTATAGGGATAGAGGGAACATTCCTGAACTTCATAAAATCTATCTATGAAAGACCCACAGCAAATATCATCCTCCATCCTCGATCCTCCTCCAAGTTCGCAGCCTTCCGGTTGAGATCAGGAACATGACAAAGATGTCCACTCTCACCACTCTTGTTCAACATAGTATTAGAAGTCCTAGCAACTGCAATCAGACAACAAAGAGAAATGAATGGTATCCAAACTGGCAATGAAGAAGTCAAACTCTCTCTCTTCGCAGATGACATGATTCCTTATATGGAAAGCCCAAAAGACTCCACTCCCAAACTACTAGAACTCATACAGCAATTCAGTAACGTGGCAGGATACCAAGTCAATGTATAGGAAACAGTGGCTTTTTTATACACTAACAAGAAAATACAGAAAGGGAAATTAGAGAACTGATTCCATTTACTTTAGCACCAAGGACCATAAGATACCTGAGAATAAACCTAACCAAAGAGGTAAAGGAACTGTACTCGAGGTACTACAGAGCACTCATGAAAGAAACTGAAGAAGACACAAAAAGATGGAAGACCATTCCATATTCTTGGATTGGAAGAATAAACATTGTTAAAATGTCTATACTGCCTAGAGCAATCTATACTTTTAATGCCATTCCAATCAAAATTCCACGGGTATTTTTCAAAGAGCTGGAGCAAATAATTCAAAAATTTGTATGGAATCAGAAGAGACCCCGAATCGCTAAGGAAATGTTGAAAAACAAAAATAAAACTGGCGGAATCATGCTACCTGATATCAAGCTTTACTACAAAGCTGTGGTCACCAAGACAGCATGGAACTGGCATAAAAACAGACACATAGACCAGTGGAACAGAGTAGAGAGCCCAGATATGGACCCACAACTCCATGGTGAAATAATCTTTGACAAAGCAGAAAAAAATATACAGTGG
The DNA here is from genome assembly GCF_022355385.1 of Mustela nigripes. Taxonomy (NCBI): domain Eukaryota; kingdom Metazoa; phylum Chordata; class Mammalia; order Carnivora; family Mustelidae; genus Mustela; species Mustela nigripes. The sequence goes on from NW_026742023.1 coordinate 2,493, forward strand.
AAAAAAGGCAGTCTCTTCAATAAATGGTGCTGGGAAAACTGGACAGCTATATGTAGAAGAATGAAACTTGACCATTCTCTTACACTGTACACAAAGATAAACTTGAAATGGATAAAAGACCTCAACATGAGACAGGAATCCATCAGAATCCTAGAGGAGAACAGAGGCAGTAACCTCTTCGATATCAGCCACAGAAACTTTTTTCAAGCTATGTCTCCAAAGGCAAAGGAAACAAAAACAAAAATAAACTTTTGGGACTTCATCAATATCAAAAGCTTCTGCACAGCAAAGGAAACCATCAAGAAAACAAAGAGGCAACCCACGGAATGGGAGAATATATTTGCAAATGACAGTACAGACAAAAAAGGTTGATATCCAGGATCTATAAAGAACTCCTCAAACTCAACACACACAAAACAGATAATCATATCAAACAATGGGCAGAAGATATGAACAGACACTTCTCCAATGAAGACATACAAATGGCTTTCAGACACATGAAAAAATGTTCATCATCACTAGCCCTCAGGGAGATTAAATTAAAACCACATTGAGATATCACCTTACACTAGTTAGAATGGACAAAATTAGCAAGACAGGAAACAACATGTGTTGGAGAGGATGTGGAGAAAGGGGAACCCTCTTCCACTGTTGGTGGGAATGCAAGTTGGTGCAGCCACTTTGGAAAACAGTGTGGAGATTTTTCAAGAAATTAAAAATAGAGCTTCCCTAGGACCCTGCAATTGCACTACTTGGTATTTACGCCAAAGATACAGATGTTGTGAAAAGAAGGGCCATCTGTACCCCAATGTTTATAGCAGCAATGGCCACAGTCGCCAAAACTGTGGAAAGAACCAAGATGCCCTTCAACGGACAAATGGATAAGGAAGATGTCGTCCATATACACTATGGAGTATTATGCCTCCATCAGAAAGGACGAATACCCAACTTTTGTAGCAACATGGAGGGGACTGGAAGAGATTATGCTGAGTGAAATAGTCAAGCAGAGAGAGTCAATTATCATATGGTTTCACTTATTTTTGGAGCATAACAAAGAGCTTGGAGGACAAGGGGAGATGGAGAGGTGAAGTGAGTTGAGGGAATTGGAAGGGGAGGTGAACCATGAGAGACTATGGACTCTGAAAAACAACCTGAGGGTTTTGAAGTGGCGGGGGGGGGGGAGGTTGGGGGAGCCAGGTCGAGGACACGTATTGCATGGAGCACTGGATGTGTTGCAAAAATAAAGCATACTGTTACACTGCAAAGAATTTTTTTAAAAATCTGTATTTTGGTTTGTCTCTTTTTTTCTCCTTTATGTATGTATGCTTGTTTCCTCGATTCTACACAAGAGTCAGTTTCTCTGACTGACTGTTTTTACTGAGGATAATCTTCTCTAGTTCCATCCATGTGGCTGCAAATGGCAAGATTTTATCTTTTTTTTGCCTGAGTAATATTCCTCTGTGTGTGTGTATGCATCTCATTTCATTTATCACTTTATCAACAGACACTTTGGTTGCTTCTGTATTGTGATCTTTTAAATATTGCTGGAAGAGACAAAGGGGTGTATGTATCCTTTTGTGCTCTTGTTTTTATGTGCTTTAGGTAAATACCCAGTAGTGTTGTGGCTGGATCCAGGGCAACTCTATGTTTAACGCCTTGAGGACTCTCCATACTGTTTTCCAGAGTGGCTGTAGCAGGTTGTTTTTCCACCAACTGTACAGAAGGTCCCCTTTTGCCACACCCTCCCAGCACCTGCTCTTCCTTGTGTTGTTGATGGGAGTCATTCTGACAGTATGTGGTAATATCTCATTTTACTTCTGGTTTGTATTTTCCTGAGCTTGGGTGATGGTAAAGCAGCTTTTCATGGGACCGTTGGCCATCTCTATTTCTTCTTCAGAAAAATGTCTGTCCGTGTCTTCAGACTATTTTTTTAACCAGATTACTTGTTTTTGTGGTGTTGAGTTGTATCCATTCTATATATT
>NW_026742024.1:0-4474 GCF_022355385.1 Mustela nigripes
GTAATTCAGTAGAAAAATGTCAACTGATTGAGATTCTGTGTTCCCTGATTTCAGAGAGAAGTTAAGATACATAAGTAACACGAGGAGACTAGGAAGCCAAACATAAGTGATCATTTTGTGCCAGGGTGTGTATACATCAGTTTACCTTCTTGCTTTACCACTAAGGTTGCTCCTAAAGGAGAGTTCAAATATGTGTTGGAGCTAATCTCTGTGGATTACACAAGAAACCACATCCTACAGCTCTCCCTGAAACACCCCTTATGATTTCAATGTAATTTGGTTTTTGCATTTGTAGAAATTACAAAATACTTTTCAAACTCATCTACTTTATTACCACCACAAGTGAGTCAGCTGACTCCACATTTTAACACAGTGACAGTCACAGAGGAATGGAGGAATGAGTAGAGGTATCAATATATGTGCTTTTAAGAAGTACGACAGGGTAGCAGCTATTTCCAGGAACCAAAACATGGGTCAGCAGCTGTGCAGGAAAAGTGATGGAATAAATGACTCATTTCAGAGGAGTTCTATAACATATTAGTTCTATAATGTATCTTCAGCACCCAATTACCCGCTTTGATCTAAAGATAAGGTTTACAGTTAAGGTCCCATTTATGATTTGACTGGTTGGGTCTGAATCATTTTTACTATTGTTTTGACTATTACTTGAAACCTATAGTAGTACTTGGGATATGTGTTGTGTATTCTGTGAACATGTGCTATTTTTAGATTAGATAATTTCTGTCTCGAACCCCTGTTAATTTGTTTGTTTTTGTTTATTTGATAGTGGTTTTAGTAAATGGATATATCTGGAAAATTGCAAAGCCACTATTAAAATAAGTTATTATTATATATAGCATGGAATTGCACATTCCTCCTTTGAATCCAACAGAGCTTCACCTTATCCTTAACAATTTGGGGAAAACATGCTATTATTTTTCTTTATAAAATTTCTCCTGTTAGGCTGTGATGGTTGTCATCAACAGTAACTCCTCTGAAGGCTTTGTCAAAAGAGTTGAAAAAATTAGAAAGGTGTGAATGAAGCTGTTTGCTGAATATAAAGAAAAGAGCATTGAAGTACAATTCACACTCTTACTTCTCCTTCTATGCTTTCAGATGTTTGACATTTGAAAATTTTGCTTCTAGAGGAGATGCCCTATATAATTCTTACTTTAAGGAGCAAGATGCTTTTATATTTTTTTTATTGTTTTACCATTCAAGTGTTTCCATTTAAATTAAATTCAATACCATTTAAAAAAATCAAAAGTGCAGTCAGTATTCAATTCCTGGGCTAAATAATTTTAGAAAGCTTTGTGTTATTGAACCTACAGGGTTTTTCTGTAGTTTTAACTCTTTCTTTCTGTGATTTTTCCCATTAGTCACGTAAGTGACTGCAACATAACAGACATTGAGGATAAAGAAGGACTGAATAGAACATTCCTTGGCCTCATGAAGTTGAGAATCTAGCAAGGGAGACAAACAATTCAATCATTCAGAGACAATTTATTGAGTGCCTGGCCTAAGATGAGCACAACAAAACCCCAGCCCAGAGGAATCATTTTAATGGGAGAGATAGATAATAGGTAAGCCAACTTAAAAAAAATCGTACTGGTTTTTCTTTAAGAGTGATGCATATTTGAACTAAATAAGCACATTTTTAAAAGAGCAGTGATTGAGAAGAGGTTTTTTAACTGAGTGGTCCAAAAGGGCCTCCCTGAAAAAGTCTGTTTTGAACAGATTTCTGAATAATATCAGCTTGGAAGCTGTGTAAAAATCTCAGTGATGGGTTATTTTTCCAGTCAAAAAACTGTAAAGGCTCCAAAGTCACAATAGAGCTATAAGTTTCTCTAATAAAGTAACTTCTGACAATGAATGAGAAGAAATAACTAACCCAGGTTTGAAAGAAAAGGGACAGACTTTCTATGGAATTCATATTTAATTAAAGCTTTAAAGGACAAAAATACAATAGAGCAAAATTTTGGTCATGCTGATATACCTAATGAAAGTTCATAAACAAGGTATGGGTAGCAAAGAGTGTGTGGGAATGTTGGTAAGAACAGTGGGGAAGAGTCATCCCTGAACATGTTCTTAAATGAAGCAATTCTTGTGTTGTTTTAAAGGGTAAATTGGAGTTTGCCTAAGTGATTAGAGAAGGATGCCTCAGCTTATGGAAGTTCAAAGCCATAATGATGTGATAAACTACTGCAGATATTTTCATGTATATTTGTTGTTGCTTCTAGTAATGGTGATCTAAAAACTCCTACTTAAGACAACTAAAAATCTAGATAAAATAGCTTTTAACATTAAAAATATCAGAATGATTATAAAAATTAAGTTTGGGATTACTGGGCCAAAATACAAAATACAATGAGAGCCTAGAGATATATGCCCTGAAGCCATTTTAGCTATGAGAGCATTTGAAACTGTTAAAACACACTGAGCTGTGTTGTTAATAGACTCTTGATACTAGAGAAACAAAATTCAAAATACAGCAGCAATCAAATTTGAGGGATTTGGTACAACCCAAATTTAAGTTGAGATCCCCAAAGCACAAGGAGAAGCAGAAATAAGACTATAGCCTACCTTGCCTTCTGTGTAAACTGAGAAAGTCAATCACTGAATTTGGAGTATGATTGTCTTGTAGAGTCTCAGATATAAGAGAAAATACTGCCAAGGAGGACCATACCATTATTATAGCTCTTAATTATCCCTACTCAATAAGAGTTTCAAATATAATGTCTTGAACATAGCAAAATGTAACAGAGCACACAAAGAAAAACCATTAACAAGATTTGATAGACAAAATGGGATTAAGTATGATGTTAAAATGATCAATAAAGATTATAAAATGGCTTGATTACTCTGCTCAAAGAAATGAGATGGGAAGCAAATTGAACAAAAAACTGAAACTAAAAATGATATTGAAAGAGGTTTTATAAATGAACCAAATGGATACTCTAGAACTTTAAAGATATGACAGCGAATTTAAGATACCACAGGGGTGCCTAGGTGGCTCACTTAATTAAACCTCCAATTCTTTTTCCTTTTTTTTTAACACCTTTATTTTATTTTATTTCTTTCATTTTGGCTCAGGCCATGATGTCACGGTTGTGAAATAGAGCCCAGAGTTGGGCTCTATGCTGAGCCTGAAGCCTGCTTAAGATTCTTTTCCCTTCTTTTTTTTATCCCTCCCTGTGCTCTCACTTGCTCTCTCTCTCTTGCTTGCAAATAAATAGATAGATAGATAGGTAATAGACAAAGCAAAATAAAAGCAGATTATGAAAATAAATATAAAGATTTTGAAATGAAAACAAGTTCAAAATAAAATAGAGAAGACCTACACAGCTAAAAGTTCATTCAGAAAATCTACTATTAAAGAAGTCAGTATGACACAATGTTAAGATAGCAAAAGATTTGAGCATGTACTTTACAGAAAGGGTAATCCAAATGGCCACTCATATATAAAAACTGTTTATCTTTACTATGAATCTGGAATTAAATTAAATTAAATTAAAAATAAATTAAAACCTAAAATGACATACTATTACACACTTACCATATTGGGCAACAGTAAAATTGTCTTTCAAGAATGTGAAAGAATGAAAGTGCCCATAATAAAAAACATTTGAGGTAAGTTGGACAATATTCAGAAAACTTAAAAATAAAAATTTGGTCCATTCCTAGAAATACAACGTAGAACTAAATGAATATCTTCACCAGGATATGCAACCAGATGATTATAGCTATTTCATTCATAACGCAGATCAGTAGTGGTATATTTGCACAATGTTACATTAAATAAGAGAGAATATTAACAAACTGGGAGGAGGGGCTAGGTTGTTATCATCAACAGATCTTCTATGGTGCTGATTATGTTCTATTTCTCAAAATCTTTAAGTTAAAAAAGTTTTCAAGTTTATATCTAGATAGATAGATGATAGATAGACAGTTATCCCAGAAGCTGCAATGTTAGGCTAAGACCAGGCTTTAAAGGGCTTTTCTATACTCTACTAAATACTTGAAACCATTTATTATGTCATAGCTCAGTGTTCAAATCTCCATTTGTTTCCTCAGTTTCCTAATATTTATCTTAAGGTGACCTGATCCAGACTTTCGATCACCTTTGTCTAAATATTTCTATTTTAACAAAGTCCTTTTGAACACTGAGAGACTAAAACTTAGAAAAATACTCTGATTGTTATATCACTAGAGTGGAAAATATATAGTTACCCATTAACTAATGATACCCATGTCTACATTAGATCCATGACATTTTTAATTTTGGGGAGCTCTTGGTTAAATGAATTTTTTAAGCTTCCTTTAAATGAAGCTTTAAGCCATCACCACATGAATAAAATTAAAGAACTAAATGAAAACAGGCCAAGTATTTACAGAGTAATAGAATGTGCAGTGGAAAGAGTACAATTCTGAAATCATAAAGCCTAAATTAGTGTGATGCATCTTTACTAGCCAT
>NW_026742025.1:0-1604 GCF_022355385.1 Mustela nigripes
CTTTGGGGTTTCTGGGTAGCCCCAGAGGGCAATGTTTTTCTTCTGGAGGACAGGCAGAGTGCTGCATTGCTGTTCTGGATATCCAAACTGGAGGCTTGTGGGCCACTAGTCTGAGGACGGAAGTCTGAGAACCCAAGCTAGGCCTCGGTTTCTGGGTGAGGATATGGCAGGCACAATCTACAGACCTGAATCGAGATCTCGTGCATCTGAAGTCAGGGCGAGGATCAGATGATCGCTCTCTTGGGGCATTCTGTCCCTGATGGCCCCTTTTTGAAGGGGGGGTGGATCACGAGGCCATGGGGGTTTTCTCACGATGGGAGTTGTGTGAAGCTCCCAACTGCAAAGATTCTTCTGCAGGAAAATTGAGACCTGTTGGTTGGCTCCAGGACAACGATTCCGAGCAGCGTTCTAAGGATGGATGGCTGGGTAGCCCACCACGCATTCCAATTGTCTCCAAGCAACAGGACAGGTTAGATCTGCTGGATCTGGGGGAGCAACCGTGGTGGCTGAGTTGAAATGGACTCTCCCGTGGATGTGTCCTAATATGATTTTGTGTCTATGGAGACCTTGGAATGAAGCGGTGGCACTGGGGCCCTGAAGGGTTCTCCTAAAGAGAGGCTTTCACACAGCTCCATCGTGCAAGTTTCCCATGTGTAGATGAGATTTGTTCTGATGGGTGAGTCAAGAAACAGCCATATGCTGTTATTGAAATCCATGCCTCTGAAGAGTGATGCCTGGAAACCACAGCAATGGATCCGTTAGGTGCCTAGGGGCCTGTTCGTTCCTTTTTACCTCTGGGGACGTCAGTCTACGGGTCTGAGAGCTGGTAGGTTCTCAAATGGGCCCAGATTGCCCCTGTTTGTCCTGGGAAGGCACATATATTGTGATGGCCTCAGGGACTTTGGAGGTTTATCCTATTAGTAGGGTTGTGGCCATTGGAATGGGCACATACAATTCCGTTGGAGAGGGCAAGCACAGTCGTCAGGTTTGCTCCAGTGGCCTGAGCCTGTAGGGTGTGTAGGCAAGGGCTGTTTGGACAGTTGTCTAATTAAAAAAAAAACTCGGCTTATGTTTCGGGTCATAGGTATGGCACACTGATCAACAGACCATGAGGAGAACACTTCGGTAATGAAAAAAGGGCGAATGTCAGGCTCTTGCTCAAGATTTTGTCTCTGGATATCGTGTATTCATGGTCGTGAAATTTCCGGATGACTTCATGGGAAATGGACGAGTCTTACTCTCTGTGGATTTGGCCCCGTGCAAGGACTTTGGGGTCATTCTGTGGGATGGAAGAAGTCCCTTGTTCTGTTGTTGCTGATTTGTTTTGTTTTGTTCTTAAACCTCAGGTGTCCCACCAACTGAGGGATTCCAGAGTAGAGTCCTGGGGAGGGGCGACTATACAACCAGAATTCTGGTTAAAAATTGGGGCCTAGGGACATGCCAAGCCCATTATGACATCTAATGGTCCAGCCACTGAGAAGACGAACTAGAGGACAGGACTCACAATGAAGGTCACAATGCGCGTTTATGCCCTCGTCACACTCAAGAATGGGAGGGGCCTCAGGGTGAATGCTGGTTTCTCCTTCACTGAACGTTGGACAACA
>NW_026742025.1:1704-4472 GCF_022355385.1 Mustela nigripes
AAATTGGGGGCTAGGGACATGCCAAGCCCATTATGACATCTAATGGTCCAGCCACTGAGAAGACGAACTAGAGGACAGGACTCACAATGAAGGTCACAATGCGCGTTTATGCCCTCGTCACACTCAAGAATGGGAGGGGCCTCAGGGTGAATGCTGGTTTCTCCTTCACTGAACGTTGGACAACATGCCAACCACAAGGTTTCTTGCCATGGGTAAGAAAGAGTTCTGATTTCTGCATCAGAGTGACCCGTGGGCAGTGATTGGAGATAAGGTCTAGGTTCTAAAGCCTGAAAACTGAGGTAGATAAGAGATGATGACATAAGGCCATGGCGGGTCTGATATTCTCATTGTGCGGTCAGCTGTCTGGGTGTTGGTCACGAGGTTCGGATTCAGGTTGTCAGACATTGCATTAGTGCCCAGGAAGGACTATATATTTTGGGTGCATTCGAGTGCCGTGTAAGTTCTTATCTGAAGAACTCTTCAGGATATGAAGAATGAGAAAGTCTGAGGCGCGTGCTCAGGCTTTTGTCTCTGGATTTTGTATCAGCGATGGCCATGGAATGTTGGTGAGGCCTCATGGGCCATGGACGAATCTTGCTCTCTGTGGATTTGGCCCGATCCCAATTGTTTTTCGTCAATCTGTGGAATGGGAGGACTCATTTCAGGTTTGTTACCTCAAGGGTCACACCAAAAGAGGAATTCCAAAGCAGAGCCCTGGGGTAAAGTGAAGGGACAACCCGAACTATGGTTAAAAATTGGGGCCTAGGGGCATGGCAAGCCCAATATGCTGTCTCTCCATCCAGCCACTGAGAGGCCTTACCTGAGGACTGGGCTCAGGCTGAGGGTCACAATGTGCGTTTGTGACGAATGTGGCCTGCAAGCATGGGCGGGGCCTCAAGGGCCACACTGGTTTCAACGACACTGAACATTGGACAACATGCCAACCACAAGGTTTTTTGCCATGGAGAAAGAGTTCAGATTTCTGCATCATTTTCAAACCCGGGCCGTGATTGGAGATAAGGTCTAGGTTCTTAAGCCTGAAAACCGAGGTTGAGAAGAGATGATGACGTAAGACCATGGCGGGTCCGATTTGCTCAGTGTGCGGCCAGCTGTCTGGGTGGGGCCAAGAGGTCCAGGCTCAGGCGGTGTCAGAAAGGGCATTAGTGCCCAGGTCAGCCTATATATTTGGGGTACAGCCGAATGGCGTGCAGGTTGATCCTCATTTGGGGTTTCTGGGTAGCCCCAGAGGGCAATGTTTTTCTTCTGGAGGGTAGGCAGAGTGCTGCATTGTAGATCTGGATTGCCAAACTGGAGGCCTTGTGGGCACGTAGTCTGAGGACGGAAGTCTGAGAACCCAAGCTAGGCCTACTTTTCCGGGTGAGACCTGAATCGAGATCTCGTGCATCTGAAGTCAGGGAGAGGATCAGACGATCGCTCAGGTTGGACATTCTGTCCCTGATCGCCCCTTCTTGAAGGGGGGTAGATCACGAGGCCAAGGGGGTTTTCCCACGATGGGAGTTGTGAGAAGCTCCCAACAGCAAAGATTCTTCTACAGGACAATTGAGACCTGTTGGTTGGCTCCAGGACAAGGATTCCGACAGGATTCTAAGGATGGATGGCTGGGTAGCACAACTCGTATTCCAATTGTCTCCAAGCAACAAGACAGGTTAGATCTGCTGGATCTGGGTGAGCAACCGAGGAGGCTGAGGTGAAATGGACTCTCCCGTGGATGTGTCCTAATATGATTTTGTGTCTATGGAGACCTTGGAATGAAGCGGTGGCACTGGGGCCCTAAAGGGTTTTCCTAAAGAGGGCTTTCACACAGCTCCATTGTGCAAGATGAGATTTGTTCTGATGGGTGAGTCAAGAAACAACCATATGCTGTTATAGAATTCCAGTTCTCTGAGGAGAGATGCCTGGAAACCAAAGCAATGGATCCGATATGTGCCTAGGTGCCTGTTCGTTCCTTTTTACCTCTGGGGTCATCAGTCTACGGGTCTGAGTGCAGGTAGGTGCTCAGATGGGCCCAGATTGTCCCTGTTTGTCCTGGGAAGCCACAAATACTGGGATGGCCTCAGGGATTTGGAGGTTGATCCTATTATTAGGGTTGTAGTCATTGGAATGGGCACTCACAATTCCCTTGGAGAGGGCTAGCACAGTCGTCAGGTTGGGCTCCAGGGGCCTGAGCCTGTAGGGTGTGTAGGCCAGGGCTGTTTGGACAGTTGTCTGAAGACACAAACTCGGCTTATGTTTCAGGTCATAGGTATGGCAGGACTGATCTACAGACCATGAGGAGTACTCTTCGGGATATGAAAAAAGGGCGAGTGTGAGGCTCTTGCTCAAGTTTTTTTCTTTGGATATCGTTTCACTCATGGTCGTGAAATTTCCGGATGACTTCATGGCAAATGGATGAGTCTTACTCTCTGGGGGTTTGGTCCCGTCCAACAGTTTGGGATCATTCTGTGGGATGGAATAAGTCCGTTGTTCTGTTGTTGTTGATTTGTTTTGTTTTGTTTTTTAACCTCAGGTGTACCACCAAATGGGGGATTCCGAGTAGAGACCTGGAGAGTGGAGACTGGACCACCAGAAATCTGGTTAAAAATTGGGGCCTAGGGACATGTCAAGCCCATTATGACATCTAATGGTCAGGCACTGAGACGACGTTCTAGAAGACAGGATTCACGCTGAGGGTCACAATGCGTGTTTATTCCCTCTTCGCCCTATATAATGGGCGGGGCCTCAGTGTGAATGCTGGTTTCTCCTACACC
>NW_026742026.1:0-3888 GCF_022355385.1 Mustela nigripes
TTGCTGAGCAGAGAGCCTGATGCGGGACTCGATTCCAGGACCCCGAGATCATGACCTGAGCCGAAGGCAGTGGCTTAACCCACTGAGCCACCCAGGAACCCCCAATTTCTTTTTTCTTAAGAAAAAATTTGTTTATTTGAGAGAGAGAGAGAGAGAGAGAGAGAGAGAGTGTGTGCACAAGTGGGGAGGATGTCAAAAGAAGAAGGAGAAGCAAACTGTCCAATGAGCAGGGAGCCCAACCCTAGGCTCACTCCCAGAGCACTGAGTCATGACCCAAGTGAAAGTCAGACCCTTAACCAACTGAGCCACCCAGGTGCCCCGATTTCTTAACGTCTTAATGAGAAATGCAATTAGTCTCTTACTATTAAAAAGATGTTGGACTTAGTACTAAGATTATATAGATAGTGTGTATGTAATATATACAATATTCATAAGTGATATCAGTCTAGCATTTTTAGTATTCTCTTTTATTCTCTTTATTTGATTTAGATATAAATGTTTTAGTTGATTCATAAAACATTATGAAATGTTCATTTTGATTCTCTCAAAAAGTTTGTGGAGCAGGTGGGACTGTCTGGTTTTGAAAACTTGAAAGAATTCCCCCTGAAAACATCTAAGCCTCCTACTTTTAGTGGGGTTAGTTTTAACTGTCTTTCTTTCTATGGAAATCAATTTGTTTAAGGTTTCTATTTCTAATTGGATCAATATCGGTAAATAATTTTGCCTAAGAAATTCCACACTTCATCTACATTTTTATGCTATATGCATACAGGAATAGAAAAATAAATGATTTCTTTAAAAGTGCTCTTATTTCAATGCTTATTACCATTATCATATCATAAATTAGTGATTTTTTGCATTTATATTGATTGGTAGCTAGAGAGTTTTCTATTTTATTGTTTTTTTCTACCATCTATCTTTCCTCTAGTTCATTAATTTCTCCTTTTATCTCTACTACAGGCATGCCTTAGATTTATTGCTGGTTCAGTTCCAGACTACCTCAATAAAGTGGATATTGTAATAAAGTGAATCTTTTTTGCTGTTGGAGGTTCTCACCTCAATGTTGATGGCTACTGATTAATCAGGGTAGTAGTTACTGAAGTTTGGGGTGACTGTAACATTTTTTTTTATAAACATATATTTTTATCCCCATGGGTACAGGTCTGTGAATCACCAGGTTTACACACTTCACAGCACTCACCAAAGCACATACCCTCCCCAATGTCCATAATCCCACCCCCTTCTCCCAAACGACTATAACAATTTTTAAAGGTTTATTTATTTTAGGGAGAGAGCATGAATGGACAAAGGGGCAGAGGGAGAGGGAGTGAGAGAATCCTCAAGCAGATCCCATGCTGAGTGTAGAACCTAATGCAAGGCTCCATCCCAGGGCCCTGAAATCATGACCTGAGTCAAAATCAAGAGTTGACCACTTAACTGACTGAGCTGCCTATGCACCACTGTGGCAATTTCTCGAAATAAGGCAACAATGAAGTTTATCACATTGACTCTCCCTTTCACAAATGTTTTCTTTGTTGCATGCAATGCTATTTGACAACATTTTACCAACAGTAGAACTTCTTTCAAAATTAGAGCCAAGAGTCAAACCTCTAAAATCCTGCTGATGTTATATCAACTAAATTTATGTAACATAAATTCCTTGTTATCATTTCAACAATTTTCACAGCATTTTCATCAGAATTAGTTTCCATCTTAAGAAACCACTTTCTTTGTTCATCCATGAGAAACAACTTCTCAACCATTAAAGTTTTATCATGAGATTCATTCATTCATTCATTCAGTCATTCATTCATTCACATTTTCAAGCTCCACTTCCAATTTCAGTTCTCTTGCTATTACTACCACATTTGCAGTTACTTCCTCTGTTGAAGTCTTGAAACCTTCAAAGTTATCCATAAGGGTTGTAATCAAATTCTTCCAAACTCCTGTTAATGTTGATATTTTAATCCATTCCCATGAATCACAAATGTTCTTAATGGTATCTAGAATGGAGAATTCTTTCCAGAAGGTTTTCAGTTTACTTTGCCTAGATCCATGAGAAGAATCACTGACAATTATAGCCTTATGAAATGCATTACTTAATGAGACTTGAAGGTCAAAATTACTCCTTGATTCAGGGGCTGCAGAGTGGATGTCATGTTAACAAGCCTGAAAATAATATTAATCTCATTGTACATACATCTCCATCAGAGCTCTTGGATGACCAGGTACATTGTCAATAAACAGAAATATTTTGAAAAGGAATATTTTCTTCTGAATAGTAGGTCTCAGCAGTGGGCTTAAAATATTCACTAAACCGATACGCTTTGTAAACAGATACGCTGTCATCCGGGCTTCATTGTTCCATTTATAGAACACAGGCAGAGTAGATTTAGCATAATTCTTAAAGGCTCTGAAATTTTCAAAATGGTAAATGAGCATTGGCTTCAATTTAGTATCGCCAGCTGCATTAGCCCCTACCAAGAGAGTTAGCCTGTCCTTCAGAGATATGAAATCAGGCTTTGACTTCTCTCTAGCTACAAAAGTCCTAGATGGCCTCCTCTTCCATTCATATACACTGAACACCAGTGGTTTAGTATAGTAGACACTTTCATTAATTATTTTAGCGAGATAATCTGTATACTTTGCTACAGCTTCTACATCAGCATTTGCTGCTTCACCGTTCAGAACACTTTTATGTTCTGAAGATAGCTTCTTTCCTTAAACCTCACAAACCAACCTCTGTAGGCTTCAAACTTTTCTAGCTTCCTCACTTTTCTCAGACTTCACAGAATTGAAGAGAGTTAGGGCCTTGCTCTTGATTAGGCTTTGCCTTAAGTGTATGTTGTGGCTGGTTTGATCTTTGATCCAGACAACTGAAACTTTCTCCATATCCGCAATAAGGCTCTTTCAACTTTCTTATCATTTGTGTGTTCACTGGAAGAGCACTTTTAATTTCCTTGGAGAACTTTTCTTTTGCATTTGACAATTTGGCTATTTGGCCTAAGTGATCTAGGTTTTAGCCTATCTCAGCTTTAGCCAAGCTTTCCTCATGAAGCTTAATTATTTCTAGCTTTTGATTTAAAGTCAGAGTCATGAAGCTCTTTCTTTTACTTGAACACAATTAATTAGATTAATTTCAGTATTATGGTGTCTCAGAGAATAGAGAATCTCCAAAGAGAGGAAGTCAGAACACACACATTTACCAATTAAGTTTGCTGACTTACATGGGTGCTGTTCATGGTGCACCAAACAATGACAATAGTAACAACAAGGACCACTGATCACAGATCACCAAACAATATAATAATGATGAAAAAGGTTAAAATATTACAAGGATTATCAAAATGTGATACAGAGACATGTGAACAAATACTGTTGGAAAATAGCACTGTTAGACTTGCTTGACCCAAGGTTGCCACAAACTTTCAATTTGTAAAAATTGTAGTATCTATGAAGTACAATAAAACAAAATATGCCTGTACTTCATAACTCTTCTCTTCTTTATATTTATTTGGTGTTCTTTTCCTAGCTTTTTGAGGTGAGAATTTATTTTCATTACTTTATTTTTAGTTATTAAATGTTAAAGACTGAAATTTTTTTGTTTTGTTTCGTTGACTGTTTCCTTTGCTGTGAAGAAGCTTTTGATTTTTTTAATTTATTTTCACCATAACAGTATTCATTATTTTTGCTCCACACCCAATGCTCCATGCAATCCTTACCCTCTATAATACCCACCACCTGGTACCCCAACCTCCCACACCCCTGTCACTTCAAACCCCTCAGATTGTTTTTCAGAGTCCATAGTCTCTCATGGTTCACCTCCCCTTCCAATTTCCCCCAACTCCCTTCTCCTCTCTAACTCCCCATGTCCTCCATGCTATTTGT
>NW_026742026.1:3988-4471 GCF_022355385.1 Mustela nigripes
ATCTCATGGTTCACCTCCCCTTCCAATTTCCCCCAACTCCCTTCTCCTCTCTAACTCCCCATGTCCTCCATGCTATTTGTTATGCTCCACAAATAAGTGAAACCATATGATAATTGGCTCTCTCTGCTTGACATATTTCACTCAACATAATCTCCTCCGATGCCGTCCCTGTTGCTACAAAAGTTGGGTATTCATCCTTTCTGATGGAGGCATAATACTCCATAGTTTATAGGGAACACATCTTCCTTATACATTCGTCCATTGAAGGGCACCTTGGTTCTTTCCACAGTTTGGCGACTGTGGCCATTGCTGCTATAAACATTGGGGGTACAGATGGCCCTTCTTTTCACTACATCTGTATCGTTGTGGTAAATACCCAGTAGTGAAATGGCAGGGTCATAGGGAAGTTCTATTTATAATTTCTTGAGAAATCTCCACACTGTTCTCCAAAGAGGCTGCATCAACTTGCATTCCCACCAACAG
>NW_026742027.1:0-4469 GCF_022355385.1 Mustela nigripes
GGACAACATGCCAACCACAAGGTTTCTTGCCATGGGTAAGGAAGAGTTCTGATATCTGCATCACAGTCACCCCTGGGCAGTGATTGCAGATAAGGTCTAGGTTATAAAGCCTGAAAACAGAGGTAGGGAAGAGATGATGACCTAAGGCCTTGGCGGGTCTGATGTGCTCAGTGGGCAGTGAGCTGTCTGGGTGTTGTTCACGAGGTCCGGGCTCAGGTTGTCAGAAAGTGCATTAGTGCCCAGGTTAGACTATTTTTCTGGGTGCTTTTGAGTGCCGTGTAGGTTCTTATCTGAAGAACTCTTCAGGTTTTGAAGAATGAGCGAGTCAGAGGCACGTGCTGATGCTTTTGTCTCTGGAATTTGTATCAGCGATGGCCGTGGAATGTTGGGGAGGCCTCATGGCCATGGACGAATCTTGCTCTCTGTGGATTTGCCCGATCCCAATTGTTTTTCGTCAATCTGTGGGATGGGAGGACTCCGTTCAGGGTTGTTACCTCAGGTGTAACACCAAAAGAGGAATTCCAAAGCAGAGCCCTGGGGAAGAATGAAAGGACAACCCTAACTATGGTTAAAAATTGGGGCCTAGGGGCATGGCAAGCCCAATATGCTGTCTCTCCACCCAGCCACTGAGAGGCCTTACCTGAGGACTGGGCTCAGGCTGAGGGTCACAATGTGTGTTTGTGACCAATGTGGCCTGAGAGCATGGGCGGCGCCTCATGGGCCACACTGGTTTCAACTACCCTGAACCTTGGACAACATGCCAACCACAAGGTTTCTTGCCATGGGGAAAGAGTTCTGATTTCTGCATCATTTTAAAACCCGGGCCATGATTGGAGATAAGGTCTAGGTTCTGAAGCCTGAAAACTGAGGTTGAGAAGAGATGACAACTTAAGGCAATGGCGGGTCCGATGTGCTCAGTGTGCGGCCAGCTGTCTCGGTGGGGCCAGGAGTTCCAGGCTCAGGCTGTTTCAGAAAGGGCATTAGTGCCCAGGTCAGCCTATATATTTGGGGTAAAGGCGAATGGCGTGTGGGTGATCCTCATTTGGGGTTTCTGGGTAGCCCCAGAGTGCAATAATTTTCTTCTGGAGGGCAGGCAGAGTGCTGCATTGTAGTTCTGGATTGCCAAACTGGAGGGCTTGTGGGCCAGTAGTCTGAGGACGGAAGTCTGTGAACCCAAGCTAGGCCTAGGTTTCTGTGTGAGGATATGGCAGGCACAATCTACAGACCTGAATCGAGAACTCGTGTGTCTGAAGTCAGTGTGAGGATCAGACGATCGCTCAGGTTGGACATCTGTCCCTGATGGCCGCTTCTTGAAGGGGGGTGGATCAGGAGGCCAGGGTGTTTTCCCACGATGGGAGTTGTGAGAAGCTCCCAGCTGCAGAGATTCTTCTGCAGGACAATTGAGACCTGTTGGTTGGCTCCAGGACAACAATTCCAAGCAGGGTTCTAAGGATGGATGGCTGGGTAGCCCACCTCGCATTCCAATTGTCTCCAAGCAACAAGTCAGGTTAGATCTGCTTGATATGGGGGAGCAACCGAGGAGGCTGAGTTGAAATGGACTCTCCCGTGGATGTGTCCTAATATGATTTTTTGACTATGGAGTTCTTGGAATGAAGCGGTGGCACTGGAGCCCTGAAGTGTTCTCCTAAAGAGAGGTTTTCACACAGCTCCATCCTGCAAGTTTCCCATGTGTAGATGAGATTTGTTCTAAAGGGTGAGTCAGGAACAGCCATATGCTGTTCTTGAAATCCAGGCCTCTGAGGAGAGATGCCTGGAAACCAAAGCAATGGATCTGATAGGTGCCTGGGGCCTGTTCGTTCCTTTTTACTTTTGGGGACATCAGTCTCCGGGTCTGAGTGCCGGTAGGTGCTCAGATGGGCCCAGATTGCCCCTGTTTGTCCTGGGAAGCCACAAATATTCGGATGGCCTCAGGGACTTTGGAGGATTATCCTATTAGTAGGGTTGTGGCCATTGGAATGGGCACATACAATTCCCTTGGAGAGGGCAAGCACAGTCGTCAGGTTTGGCTCCAGGGGCCTGAGCCTGTAGGGTGTGTAGGCCAGGGCTGTTTGAAGAGTTGTCTGAAAACAGAAACTCGGCTTATGTTTTGGGTCATAGGTATGGCAGGACTGTTCTACGGACCATGAGGAGAACTCTTCGGGATATGAAAAAAGGGCGAGTGTGAGGCTCTTGCTCAAGTTTTTGTCTCTGGATATCGTGTCACTCATGGTCGTGAAATACCCGGGTGACTTCATGGGAAATGGACGAGTCTTACTCTCTGGGGGTTTGGCCCCGTCCAAAGAGTTCGGTGTCATTTTGTGGGAGGGAAGAAGTCCGTTGTTCTGTTGTTCATTTGTTTTGTTTTGTTTTTCAACCTCAGGTGTCCCACCAAATGAGGGATTCCAGAGTAGAGCCCTGGGAGGGGCAACTGGACAACCAGAAATGTGGTTAAAAATTGGGGACTAGGGACATGTCAAGCCCATTATGACATCTAATGGTCCAGCCACTGAGAGGACGTACTAGAGGACAGGACTCACGCTGAGGGTCACAATGCGTTTTATGCCCTCGTCGCACTCAAGAATGGGCGGGGCCTCAGGGTGAATGCCTGTTTCTCCTACAATGAACGTTGGACAACATGCCAACCACAAGGTTTCTTGCCATGGGTAAGGAAGAGTTCTGATATCTGCATCACAGTCACCCCTGGGCAGTGATTGCAGATAAGGTCTAGGTTATGAAGCCTGAAAACAGAGGTAGGGAAGAGATGATGACCTAAGGCCTTGGCGGGTCTGATGTGCTCAGTGGGCAGTGAGCTGTCTGGGTGTTGTTCACGAGGTCCGGGCTCAGGTTGTCGGAAAGTGCATTAGTGCCCAGGTTAGACTATTATTCTGGGTGCATTCGAGTGCCGTGTAGGTTCTTATCTGAAGAACTCTTCAGGATATGAAGAATGAGCGAGTCTGAGGTGCGTGCTCAGGCTTTTGTCTCTGGATTTTGTATCAGCGATGGCCTTGGAATGTTGGGGAGGCCTCATGGCCATGGACGAATCTTGCTCTCTGTGGATTTGCCCGATCCCAATTGTTTTTCGTTAATCTGTGGGATGGGAGGACTCCGTTCAGGTTTGTTAACTCAGGTGTCCCACCAAAAGAGGAATTCCAAACAGAGCCCTGGGGAAGAATGAAAGGACAACCCTAACTATGGTTAAAAATTGGGGCCTAGGGGCATGGCAAGCCTAATATGCTGTCTCTCCATCCAGCCACTGAGAGGCCTTACCTGAGGACTGGGCTCAGGCTGAGGGTCACAATGTGTGTTTGTGACCAATGTGGCCCGAGAGCATGGGCGGCGCCTCATGGGCCACACTGGTTTCTACTACCCTGAACCTTGGACAACATGCCAACCACAACGTTTCCTGCCATGGGGAAAGAGTTCTGATTTCTGCATCATTTTCAAACCGGGTCGTGATTGGAGATAAGGTCTAGGATCTGAAGCTTGAAATTCGAGGTTGAGAAGAGATGACGACCTAAGGCCATGACGGTTCCGATGTGCTCAGTGTGTGGCCAGCTGTCTTTGTGGGGCCAGGAGGTCCAGGATCAGGCTGTGTCAGAAAGGGCATTAGTGCCCAGGTCAGCCTATATATTTGGGGTACAGCCGAATGGCATGCCCTGTAGATCCTCATTTGGGGTTACTGGGTAGCCCCAGAGGGCAAAGATTTTCTTCTGGAAGGCAGGAGGAGCGCTGCATTGTAGTTCTGGATTGCCAACTGGAGGGCTTGTGGGCCAGTAGTCTGAGGACAGAGGTCTGTGTAAACAAGCTAAGCCTCGGTTTCTGGATGAGGATATGGCAGGAACAATCTACAGACCTGAATCGAGATTTCATGCATCTGAATTCAGGGTGAGGATCAGACGATCGCTCAGGTTAGACATTCTGTCCCTGCTGGCCATTTCTTGAAAGGGGCTGGATCAGGAGGCCATGGGGGTTTTCCCACGAAGGGAGTTGTGAGAAGCTCCCAACTGCAAAGATTCTTCGGCAGGACAATTGAGACCTGTTGGTTGTCTCCAGGACAACGATTCCGAGCAGGGTTCTAAGGATGGATGGCTGGGTAGCCTACCTCGCATTCCAATTGTCTCCACGCAACAAGACAAGTTAGATCTGCTGGATCTGGGTGAGCAACCGAGGAGGCTGATTTGAAATGGACTCTCAAGTTGGTGTGTCCTAATATGATTTTGTGTCTATGGAGACCTTGGAATGAAGCGGTGGCACTGGGGCCCTGAATGGTTCTTCTAAAGAGAGGCTTTCACACAGCTCCATCGTGCAAGTTTCCCATGTGTAGATGAGATTTGTTCTGATGGGTGAGTCAAGAAACAGTCATATGCTGTTATTGAAATCCAGGCCTCTGAGGAGAGATGCCTGGAAACCAAAGCAATGGATCCGATAGGTGCCTAGGGGCCTCTTCATTCCTTTTTACGTCTGGGGAC
>NW_026742028.1:0-4469 GCF_022355385.1 Mustela nigripes
TATATATATTATATATATATTTTTTCCTTTCTTCTTTCCCCAGGTTTGGGTCCCTTCTGATTTGGTAAATATATATATATATTATATATATATAATATATATATATGTAGGCTGGTTAATAGAGCAGAGCCACACACTTGATTTGGGGTTAATTTTGATCTGTTAGAAGAAACTGCCTCCCATAATTTTAAAGAAGGAAAAAATTATATATATATATTTATATGTATACATATATATATGTGTAAGGGTAAACATATACATGTACATACACATATGTATGTATGTGTAAAATTGATGAAAGGATAGACTATGACTCAAAAGATGAAAATTTTAAAAAAAGATTTTTGAAAAAGAATTGACAAGTTGGTTGATTTAAAAAAATGAGAATGTCGGGGTGCCTGGATGGCTCAGTGGGTTAAAGCCTCTGCCTTCATCTTAGGTCATGATTCCAGGGTCCTGGGATCGAGCCCCACATCAGGCTCTCTCTTCAGTGGGGAGAGTGCTTCTTCCTCTCTCTCTGCCTACTTGTGATCTCTGTCTGTCAAATGAATAAATACAATCTAATATATATATATATATATATATATATATATATATATATATTTAAATGAGAATGTGATTAGGCTGGACATGAAAACAAAGCCATATTCTAGATTTTGGGAATATTTTTGGCTGTTGGAAGAAACTATCCCAAAATTTTAAAGAAAGAAAATCTTACATGTATATAAAAATAAGGTTAAATACAATGAAGGGATAGAATGTGGCTATAAAAATAAAAATTAAAAAACATTTTTAAAAGGCATTGATATGATAAAATGTTTAAAATAAGTTAAAATAGGAATGAGGAAAAAATGGAAAAAGGAAAAAATAAGGAAAATTTTAAAAATTTAGCTTTGAAAGACAAAAGAATTATGGGGTGGGGGGACACACAAGTTCTATGTAACTGTATTCCCCTACCACTGGTGTTTTGTGGTTTTCATTGATCTGTAAATTTGGTCTTAGCTGGATGTTTTTGCTGATATTATGGGGGGGGGCATTGCAGTGGCTGTCAAATATTTTTGCACAATGCGGAATTGCACTTCCTTTGCCAGGGGCCAGACTAAACAATTTGCTCAAGTTTGCTCTCAGTAGATTTTGTTCCCCGAATGCTTTCTGTATAGCTTTGGAGGACAAGAATGAAGATGGCAGCCTCCCAATCTCTGAGCCAGAGGAGCCAAGAGCTCAAGGTCCTACTCCTCAGTGCATCCTCAGGGAAAAACAATCACTCTTGTATCCCTGTGCTCTCACCACACTCTGTGGTCAGCCAGCCTGTGACCAAGTGTTTCTATCTCTGGCATATGGTCCCACTTGGAATCTCCAATCCCAGCAGATTCCTGCAGTGTGCTCCTGCACTGCCCCTCCTGGTGGAGAAGGGAGAGGGGTCTCCCTGTATCTGCCACTTGTGGGGTCCCTTCTTGAAGAGTGGTCTGAAGGTGCCTCATATAATGGTTTAAGGTAATCCTGAGCTGAGTGCCCACTCCTCAGCTCCATCACTGCAGCTGGCTTCCCCACTCCAAGACTTGGCTGTTTGCCATACTCAGGCACCCCTCGTCTTTCTGTGACCCTGCTGACCCTGAGACCAACTGTCCCAGTGAGGGCTTCACCCCCTGATTAGCCTCTGGAGCAATGTCCTTCAGTGGAACTCACTTCTAAAACTTCTGATTTTGTGCTCTGCTGATTTACCATTTGCCAGGAGCCGTCCCCTCCCCAACCATAGTCTATCATTCAGTATATTGCCTCAGATTCACTTTTCCACAGGTCCTTCCTTCCAGAAAGCAGATGCTTTCCTGTTCATAGAATTGCTTCTATTCTTTTCTTTGATCTCCCATTGAATTTGTAGGTGTTCAGAATGGTTTGATAACTGTCTAACTGAATTTCTGAGACCAGACAAAATTTAGGTCTCCTACTCCTCTGCCATCTTGCTTCTCCCCCTCCCTAACCCCAATATTTGAAATAATAGTTAACATCTATTAAGCTTTTACTGTTTTTCAGGCACTGTCCTAAGCTCTTTATATATTTTAATTTTTTTTAGTCATCATTATTGTGTCTGAACTTGGTACTATGATTATGTCCATTTTACAGATGGGGAAATTGTGCTTAAAGTAGTTGAGTAACTGGTTCAAATTCCCACAGATTTTTAAGTAACAATATGGGCATTTAATCACGTCATCCGAGCTCTAACATTTGTGACCTTAACAACTATACTATAAGATCTCACATATATAGCAAGATGATGCAAAGACAGGCCATATAGACTGGGATTTAATCACTTAAAAAAATTCAGTCCATATTTTATTGTTTCCCCATTACTATATATTAGGTTGAACTGTGTGAAATTGATTTTTTTGGAGGTTAAAAGTGGTCATATATTAGCATTTTATATGTTTTTTCTTACAGTTTTTACTTTATTTATTTGAGATATTGAAAGACACAAACAAGCAGGGGAAGGAGCAAAGGGAGAGGGAGAAGCAGACTCCCCACTGAGCAGGGAGCCCAATACAAGGGTCAATCTCAGGACCCTGGGATCACGACCCAAGCCAAAGGCAGGCACTTAACTGACTAAGCCACCCAGGTGCCCCAATTTTATGTGCCTTAATTTAATGCTTCCCATTGTCTAAAAGTTAGACTCTAACCTTCTGTGTTTTGGTCAGTACAATCTCGTTTTCTCTTGTTTTGCTTTAAACAAAAATCGTCATTTTTAGCCAGCTTCTTCTGGAAAAGAACTCTCCAGAGGTTTAAAGATGGTGGCAAAATTATGAGTCTTTCTCTTCTTCCTTCCCAGAGTAGCTTCCAGCTTCCTAAATTCTGACAAGAACCGCATAGGGAGCAGTTACAAGAAAACCATTTACAAGGAATACAGAGATGGCACATACATGGATGAAATGGTCCAGCCAGCTTGGTTGGGTTTCTTGGGACCAGTGTTGCAGGCTGAGGTGGGAGATGTCATCCTTATCCACCTGAAGAATTTTGCCTCTCGCCCCTACACCATACACCCCCATGGCGTTTTCTATGAAAAGGACTCAGAAGGTAAATCAGACCACCCTTTCTTTCTCCCTTTCACAATAAATACTGCATTTCTTTTACTAACATTTAAGAGAGAGGAGCCAGGAATGAAAATAGACTTTTTTCCTCTTTATTGATCTGAGGTGGCAGGGTCATTCCCAGAAAAACTGATAACTAATGTTATCACTTCTGCTGTTCATATGTTGTGGTTCTGGACAAGTCACTTCCCCTCTCTGGGCCTCGTATTTTTCATTAGGTATATGGAGATTCAATCTGTCTTTTATCATGAAGAATTACTTGAATGACATTTCCATAAAATAATTGGCTGTTCTTTGGAAAGAAGAGAGTGTGCTGTGAATATAAAGGGACACTATTCCAGTATCGTGTCTTCTGAAAGGTCCATTTCTTTTTCTTAAGAGCAGTTTACTAATATGTATCTCACACCCAGTGGCCTATAATAATGACACAACAGTGAGTGACTAATGTATAAAGGGAATCCAGGTTTTGACCGGCCCACTAATTCCTGTATAGCCTTGGACAAGTTAGTTTTCCTATTTTATCCTCCATAAAAAGGGTAAGTGGACCAACTGATTATTAAGTTGGTTTCATGTTTTTTAATTTAAAGTCTACTATAGTTAACGTATAGTGTTGTATTAGTTTCAGGAAAACAATACAGTGATTCAACAATTCCATACCTCAACTGGTGCTCATCACAAGTTCCCTCCTCAATTTTTATCACCTATTTCACACATCTCCCTACCCACCTCCCCTCTGGTAATCGTCAGTTTGTTCCCTGTAGCTAAGAGGTTTATAGCTATTTCTTGGTTTGTCTTTATTTTTCCCATTTGCTCATTTGATCTATGTCTTAAATTCTACATGTAAGTGAAATTATATGGTATTTTTCTTTCTCTGACTGACATATTTTGCTTAACATAATACTCTCTAGCTCCACTCACGTCTTTGCAAATGGCAATATTTCATTCTTTTGTATGACTAAATTATATTCCATTGTATATATATACACCTTACCCTTATCCGTTCATCAATGGATAGACACTTAGCTTGCTTCCATAATTTGGCTATTGTAAATCATGTCATAAACATAGGGGTGTTGGTAGCCCCTCCAAATTGGTATTTTGTATTTTAGAGGGTAAATACCTATTGGTGTAATTGCTGGATCATAGAGTAGTTCTATTTTTAATGTTAGGAGGAACTTAATTTGGCTTTAGATTACAGGGTGATGGATATTAAGGATGGCTCGGGTTGTGATGTGCACTGGGCATTATACATTACTAATGAAACATTGGACACTACATCAAAACCTAATGTGGCTAACTGAACATTATATATATATATATATATGTGTGTGTGTGTGTGTGTGTATACATACATATATATATATATATATATATATATATATATATATA
>NW_026742029.1:0-4469 GCF_022355385.1 Mustela nigripes
CCCCCCCCAGGATGGAGCCCTTAGGAAAGGCAGGTGAAGTTGCCTTGAATGACTTACCAGAGAGGTGCTTGTGAATTCTCTCACAATGCACTCTGGAAGCAAAACCAGGGACAGGACTGCCCCTGATTTACACAAGAATCAAAGCTATGACAATACTCCATGGGACACTCAGAGATGAAAATGGAAAAGCAGGTATCCTTTCCTCTCCACACTCTCCATTTCCCCACTGACACCGGAGGAAGCCATTTTCAACTATAAGATCCCTTGGAAAAACATCACTTCTCTTGATGGAATGAGGGAAGTGGCCCATCTGAGGGTCTCAACTCTTTGATACCATGTTTTCTTTTCAGTGCCCCATTCTTAACTCTCTTCTAATCCTTGGGAAATGAATAGCTTTTAACTTCATGTGAACCTGGGACTTCTTTTTCATTTTGAATATTTTTTTTTATTAAGACAGAGAGAGAGAGAAAGCGCGAGGTAGGGTAAGGGCAGAAGGACAAGCAGACTACCTGCTGAGCAGGAGCCAAATGAGGGGCTCCATTATAGGACCCTGGAATCATGACCTGAGACAAAGTCAGACAACCAACTCAGCCAGCCAGGTGCCCTGAACCTGTGACTTCTTTAGGCTCCCAGTCCCACAGAGAAACGGACCAAGATTCTGTCACAACACCTCCATGAGCCCACTGCAATCAGACTATTGGGGTCAGTTCCTTTGGAAGTGGAACCTCAGGGAGTCAAGAGCATTGGCAGTCATGCCTTTGATCAGTCTCTCTTCTCAGAATATGGTTTCATATTCTGAATATTCCAGAATATGGAACCAGTCTTTAGCGCATTGAGAAAAGGCACATCACCCCATAATTTCCTCACTGTCCTATTTCTCTAGCTTCTAAGGATGCAGCTGTCCCAAAACCCACCAGAAATGCAATGGTGCTCCTCCTGTCTCTCATTAGAGGCTCAGGAAGGTACTAGACAGACTCCACTGGAGGAGACTGCGAGTCTAACATGCCAAAGGAATGGTCAGAAAGGGCCACTTCCTTCCCTCCCTGACTTTTCTATAGCCCCAAGGTCGTCTTTCTTGTTAATAGGGCAGACCCAATCAACAATGCCTTCTTGCGCAGCATTTTCAGGCATGGTAATATCATGTCATACACATATCATCTTTCCAGAATACTTCTTTTCTCTAAGAAAGTTACACCCTGGAGGCTACGACTGCTTCATTTTGTTTTGTTTTGTTTTGTTTTGAATGAGAGAGAGAGAGAGAGAGAGAGAGCAGAGGGAGAGGGAGAGGGAGAGAGAGAATCTCTAAGCCTGAGCTTGGAGCCCAGTGTGGGGCCAGATCCCAAAACCCTGAGATCAAGATGTGATCTGAAATGAAGTGTCAGCCACTTAAGAAAATGAGCCACGTAGGTGCCCCTGTCCTAGGGATTCTTTAAAGAGAATGGAGGATAGGGGCGCCTGGGTGGCTCAGTGGGCTAAGCCGCTGCCTTCGGCTCAGGTCATGATCTCAGGGTCCTGGGATCGAGTCCCGCATCAGGCTCTCTCTGCTCAGCAGGGAGCCTGCTTCCTCCTCTCTCTATCTCTCTCTGCCTGCTTCTCTGCCTACTTGTGATCTCTCTCTGTCAAATAAATAAATAAAATCTTTAAAAAAAAAAAAAAAGAGAATGGAGGATAGAAGGCTGGATTCCTATCACCTGTGCCTTCCTGACTGGAATGCAAGAGAGCATCTTTCTTCCAAAACAGTCCAACAAGTACCACCACCACTAGCCCAAGGGGAGGGCTTCCATTTCCAATCCTTTTGGCCCTCTGGGCAGTTTCCCACTCTAAGTGTTGGGGCCCGCTTGGCCTAAGAGACTCCATATTGGTGGAGCGGCCATTTTGTTGTTTACCAAAAAAAAATTAATGACTCAGAGTTCCCGGAACATCAATAAGGGGCACTCAACTGAAACTCAACCTCCCTAACTAACAAAGAATGTAAACCCTGCCCTTTGGTCACCAAACTTGAGCGCCAGTTCTGACCAGAATGCTAGACCAGTTCAAAGAGCTGCTATAGGGTAAATTGTAATTCAATTGGCCACCTGTGTGTGGCCCAACCCGACTACGCAACTTTCTGTGTGTGTTACGATCTCCTTGGCCACCTGTGCTCTATAAAAGTTAGTCTGTGAAGCTGGGAAGAGGTCGCTGTCTCCATAAGAGACGGCCCTGACCGGTCGGTTTAATTCTCGATACTTGGTGCAAAATAAAATTCTGCTTAACCTTCACTTTGTATCAGTCTTGCTCCTTTGATCATGGATCCCATCTCTAAGATTGGTGTGTCTTGCACAGAGAATGGATTTTGAATGGACCTTTCTAAGGCCATGGTCCAGTCCCAGCCTGGCAACTTTCAGTCTTACCAGAGCTTCCTCCAGCCTCCTCCTGGCCACACCCAGTCTCATGGGACCCCTGCCACTGCCCCACCTGTATGCTCTTCTTCATCCTTACCCTGCCCCACCCAGACTCCCATGCCTTCCATTTCCTCTCATGCTCCAACTGGCCTCAACTCATATCCAGTGGCACCAGCCACTGCCCCAATGAACACACAAGAATCCATGCTATGGCAATACAACATGGGGTACACAGAGTTGAAAATGGGAAAGAACCTATGCTTTCCTCTCAAAATCTGTATTTCGCATTTGACGCACCAGGAAGCCATTTTCAACTACAAAGTCGTTTTACAAAGCCTACTTTCTCCTCTACTAGATTGGAAGCTGCCCATCTGGGTTTCTGTGATCTCTTCTTGAGAGACACAGCGAGAGAGGGAACACAAGCAGAGAGAGGGGGAGAAGAAGACAGCCTGATGCAAGGCTCGATCCCAGAGCCCTGGGATCATGACCTGAGCCGAGGGCAGAAGCTTAACAACTGAGCCCCCAGGCACCCCTGTAATCTCTTTTGTAATATTCTCTTCTCAGAGTCCCTTTCTTAACTAACTTCGAATCCATTGGAAATGAGGATCTTTCCACATCTTGGGAACAAGTTCCTTCTCTACGCTTTCAGTGCCCACAGCCAAATGGAACAGGATTTTGTCACAGCACTTCCACGATCCCGCACCCCTCAGACTGTGGGCCAAATTTCCCTTAGAATTACAACCTCAGGGAATCACGAGGACTGCTTTTTGACCAGTCTCTCCTCTCAGAAAATGCTTTCCAATGAAAGTGTGCTTAACCCAATGAAGTAAGCTACATCCCTCCATAATTTCCTCCCTGTCTCATTTCTCTGACAGCTGAACTGAGGACCCACTGAAAACCCACTGAGGACCCACTGTCCCAAAACCCACCTGAAATGCAGCGGTGCTCCTCCTGTCTCCCAGTAGAGGCTTAAAAGGTTGCAGAGGGACTCTGCTGGAGGAGCCTCTGTGTCCAGCGTGCCCGAGGAATGGTCAGAAGTGGCCACTTCCCTCCCTCCCTGACTTTCCTACTGGCCCAACGTCACGTGACCTGTCAGGCACTTGACACCCACCAATCCAATCCTCTTTCCTGTCGGTAGGCGGGACCCAGTGAAGTATCCCTTCTTGTCCAGCATTTTCATGCATTATATTCCATATGTATGTGTGGATATGCTTTTCAGAATACATACATTTTGTACAAATAACAAAGCTTTGAATGTATGCCTGTTTCTTTTTTTCTCGCTTAGGGCCGATT
This sequence comes from Mustela nigripes, assembly GCF_022355385.1. NCBI lineage: Eukaryota > Metazoa > Chordata > Mammalia > Carnivora > Mustelidae > Mustela > Mustela nigripes. The sequence goes on from NW_026742029.1 coordinate 3,675, forward strand.
TAATATTACAACCTGTTTAACTATTAGGGCCTGCTTAGCCAGAGGACTCCATATTGCCTAGGTAGCCATATTGTTGTTTACATCCACGGACTTCATTCCGGGAATAAACAGCCCAGCAGTTCCTGATATGGGTTCCGTATTGATTCTGGGAATCGATTCTGGGAATAAACCCCTAACAATAGAAGCCACATACCTTGGGGTCGGCGGTTATGCCCTCTAAAACTAGCTTGTAAGATCAGGGCGGGGTCGCTCTCTTGCGAGGCAGCCCTGACCAGTCAATCTGACTTCTGATGCCAGGTGTAAAAATAAAGCTTTGCTTAACCTTCGCTTTGTATCAGTCTCATTCCTTTGATCAGGGACCCCATCTTTTTCTATTCTTTTCTTTTTTTTTCTTTTCTTTTCTTTTTTTTTTTAGAGCCAGAGAGAGAGAGAAAAAGAGAGAGAGAGAAAGAATGAAAGCACGGGTTGGGGGAGGAGGGACACAGGCAGAGAGAAAATCTTAGATAGGCTCCAGGTCCAGTGCAGCTCCAGATCAGGGCCTGATCATGTCCTGAGCTGAAATCAAGAGTCCAGTAACCATGGATGCCTATTCCTCTCCTCAGCTAGAATTTCCTGTTCGGATCCCATGAGGCATCTTTTCTCCTGGCACCATGTACATTAACGCTGTTGTGGACCCACCAGTGTCCTCCATGTCCAAGCGCCTCACTTTCCCAACTGAAACTCTGGATCCAGGACATATTTCCAGGGTCCCTTCACTGTACCTGTTGCCCTCCCAGTTCTCCTTTCTGTCCTTGG
>NW_026742030.1:0-4467 GCF_022355385.1 Mustela nigripes
CACCTGCCAGGAAGTAACATCCTTTACTCACCTGGTGAGGCTGCTGGAACTCTGTAAGCAAGGTATCAGGCCAACAGTTCCAAAGGGCTTTACAGTTCCAGGTTTTATAAAGTCAACCTTAGATACTTTAAGCTGTCTAGTCATATCTGAGTCTTTTCAAATATGACATTCCAGTCAAAGCCATGGTAAAATAACCAGAGTTTCCAATGGTGTCCTGTTACAAGGAGAACAGATTCTTATTGAACTTATGCAAATGACTGATTGCCATGGAAGAAAGAGTACTTGCTGAGACCTTTTTGTTTCAGAGAGTTCAGATAGAAAGAGTTGAATACCTTGATCTGTTTATAAATGACTACATTTTTATCTCTGTAAGTTACAGATAACTTAAGAAAAAGTTTCCCTAGTCTGGAAGAGCAAACATAAGACAAAACATCAAGAGATACAACATTACAATCTTTCAGTTCACCTAGTCCCATGTTAATAATTCTGGTTTAGTCTGAATGCAGCTTTTACTTCTGTAAGTTCTTACCCATTTCATTCCAGGATTTCAGCATATCAAAGACCTATATTTGTCCTGAAAGTCTTTCCATATGAATCTCCTTTAAGGCGGAAGTCATTTTACAAGAGAATTCTTAGAAGGCAAATTTATGAATCAGTTAAGCACAAAACGTGTTCATAAGCTGATTTCAAAAGCACAAACCCAGTTCCAGCAGCCAACGCCCTAGCATTTTATCCCACTTGGTTAAGACCTAGATGTCCAACAAATTTAATTCCATTTGTCATTCAAGTAACCCTTCACAAGTTTCAGGTTACCAAAGACTTTGGAAGCCACTTTAACAATTACCCATTAAAACCTTGAGACAGAAATATAACCATCTCCACTCAGATGCCATGCTCTCCCACCAGCAAGGGGAAGGGGTTAGGCAGACCACGTTGGGCCAGAGAAGGCAAGGAATTCCCTGTTTGTCCCATTCCTCCAAATACTACAAACAACACAACAGACAACAAATGAACCAGGCAAAGACAACCGCAGGCCCAATGATTCTTACCCAGAACCTGCCACTGGTGGAGGCTTTCTTTATCCCCCAACTGCCTAGGGAGACTCGAACCCCTCAACCGTCCAGGGGGACTTGAACCCCCCCAGCCGCCCAGGGGGACTAAAACCCCCCTTCGATCTCCTGACTGCCTAGGGGGACTCGAACCCCCCGAGACAACCCAGGGGGACTTGAACCTCCTCACCATCTAAGGGGACTTGAACCCCCCTGACTGCCCAGGGGGACTCAAACCCCCCGCCAATCTCCTGACCGCCTAGGAGGACTCAAACCCCCAGAGACAGCCCAGGGGGACTTGAAGCCCCTGACCATCTAAGGGGACTTGAAGCCCCCCTACCACCCAGGGGGACTCGAACCCCCCGTCGATCTACCAGCAGAGGGATGGGGCATCCCCACATCCACTCCAGCCCTGGGGAGCATGACTGCATCCAGCTTCTTCTCAGTGGGCCATACCCTGGAGCTCTAACCAGACAGACTGACAAGATCCCAATACCCAAGATCCCAATACCTCTGGAGGCTTTTCCCAAAAATTCCGATGCTGGCTCAGTTCTCGTCGTTTGATCCGGGTGACCCTTCCAATGTTAGGGTCTGTGATCAAAGGAGCAAGACTGATACAAAGCGAAGGTCAAGCAAAGCTTTATTTCACGCCAAGCATTGAGAATCAAACTGACTGGTCAGGGCCATCTCTTGTAAAGAGGCAATGATGACTACCCCGACAAGGCCACTCCCAATGTGGCCGCTATGGACGAGGCCGTTCCTGACGGGGCCACTCTCCGGCTGAGGCCACTCTAGATGAGGCCTCTTCCCAGACGACTAGGCTGCTCACTGAGGAAGTCTCAAGTCAAGGAATCCGCTCCTGGAATGAAGCTGCTCCACGGAATGACGCCACTCCCACAAGGTGGCTCAGCGAGGCCACGGCTCAGGATGGCGAGGCCGCAGCTCGGGGTGGGGAGGCTGCTGGTGGCGGGGCCACTGGCAGCAGGGCCGTGGCTCAGGGCAACAGGGCCTTGGGTGGCGGTGCCATGGCTCTTGGTGGCGGGCCGCAGCTCGGGGCGGCGGGGTCGCTCCCCGTGATAGGGGCAGTGTGGTTCCCTACAACTATCACTACCAAGGCTATCCTGATGGCTATCCTAAGGGCTCTCCCAACTAACGACTCTCCTACTCCTTTCATGGCTCTGATTGACGGCTCTAAGGGCTCTGACAGCTCTGAGGGCTCTGATGGCTCTGAGGGCTCTGACAGCTCTGACGACTCTTCTACTCCTACTCCTCAGCCTCGCAAACCAACCTTTATAGGGGTGGTTGAGCCTGGCCCACACATAGGTGGCCAATGGGATTTATTTATTTATTTATTTATTTATTTATTTTAAATATTTTATTTTTTTTATTTGACAGAGATCACAAGTAGGCAGAGAGGCAGACAGAGAGAGGAGGAAGCAGGCTCCCTGCTGAGCAGAGAGCCCAATGTGGGGCTCGATCCCAGGACACTGGGATCATGACCTGAGCCGAAGACAGAGGCTTTAATCCACTGAGCCACCCAGGCACCCAGCCAATGGGATTTAAACTCACCTCAGTAAATATATGCATGCCCCACTGATTGGATGTCTTCACCTGGCCTGACCTGCCCTTGTATCTAGGCTTTGCAAGTAAGTTCCTCTGGGAGGGGCACAGTCAATCTAAGTTTACTACATAGGGTCAATCTAAGTTTACTGCAATAAAATGGCTCCCTCTGATTAAGTAGGCCCTTACAGTGAGACCTACAAACAACTATAATAAAGTGAAGTGATGTGAACTATAAAGGAAGTAGGAATAAGAACACAATGAACACAGATAAAGGAGTCTTCTGCCAGGAAGGAGAAGAGAGAAGGGTTAGGGAAAATTTTATAGCTGGTGCCAACTGAGATGAGCCTTGTGAGGTATTCAGGACTTCCTCCTCCCCCTCTTCTCCCTCCTCCTCCTCCTCTTCTTCTTTGTGTCGACTTTATGTTTTAGAGCAGTTTAGGTTCACAGCAAAACTGGGCAGAAAGTAAAGACTTCCTATATGTCCCTCTGCCTCCCTACCATACACACAACCTCCCCCACTCTCAATATCCAGAACCAGCAGGGGGCATTTACTACAACCAATGGACCTACAATGATACAGCATTCTCACTCAAAGTCATAGTTTACATTAGAGTTCACTCTTGGCATTGTACCTTCTATGGGTTTGAACAAATGTATAATGACATGTATCCACCATTGTAGTATCACACAGAGTGGTTTCACTACCCTAAAAATCCTCTATGCTCTGCCTGTTTATCCTATCTTGCCCCCAATTCCTGGCAATCATGGATTTTTACTGTCTTCAGAGTTTTTTCCAGAATGTCATCTCGTTGGAATCCTACAGTGTATGGCCTTTTCAGATTTGCTTCTTTCACTTCATGATATGCACTTAAGGCTCCTCTGTGTCTTTTCATGGCTTAATGGCTCATTTCTTTTTGGTGCTGGATAATACCCATTATCTGGATGTACCACAGCTGATTTATCCATTCACTTATTAAAGGACATCTTGGCTGCTCCCCAGTTTTGGCAACTATGAATAACCCTCCTATACATTTTTTAGACCATGCTATTGAGACTTAATTCACATACCATATAATTTACCCATTAAAAGTGTGCAATTCATTGGCTTTTATTGAATTCACAATGTTGTGCATTCATTACCACAATCAACTTTAGAACATTTTCATTATTCAATTTTTTTTTTTAAATTTGACAGAGAAAGTGAGAGAGCATAAGCAGGGGGAACAATGGGGAGAGAAAGGGAGAGAAGCAGATTCCCTGCCAAACAGAGAGCCCAATGTGGGACTCAATCCCCGGACCCCAAGGTCATGACCTGAGCCAAAAGCAGATGCCTAACCATCTGAGCCCCCAGGCATCCCCATTTTTATTATTCTAAAAAGAAACTCTTCCCCACAGGCTTCATTTACTCTTCAGTCTACTCATTCCTCCTGCCCTCACCTTAGGTTACCACTAATCTACTTTATCTACTGACTTGTCAATTTTGGACATTTCATATGAATGGAATCATATGGCCTTCTGTATCTGACTTCTTTCACTTATCATACCGTTTCAAGGTCCATCCATGTTGTACCATGTATCAATACTTCTTTTTTATGGCAAATCATATTCCCTTATATAGATGTGCCATGTTGTATTTGTACATTTATCAGTTGAATATTTGGGTTCTTTCTACTTTTTGGGTCTTATGAATAAATCTGCTATTTCTGTTTGTGATTTGATGTGGATGTATGTTTTCATTTCTTGCTTATTCATTTTTATAGTAACTTAAGGTCATACTTTGTCTAAGCATGTTGCTGTCTGAGATTTGCTTAGTAAAACCATATTAAATTCCCTATGAAATGAGATCTCTGGGGTC
>NW_026742031.1:0-4467 GCF_022355385.1 Mustela nigripes
GTTACTGTATATTGTTTCTGTTCCTTTCTGATCTACTACTTTTAGGCTTTCTCTTTGCTTAGAGGACTCCTTTCAATATTTCCTGGAGAGATGGTTTGGTGTTTGCAAATTCTTTCAGCTTTTGTTTGTCCTGGTAGCTTTTTAATCTGTCCTTCTATTTTCAATGATAGCCTAGCTGGATATAGTATTCTTGGCTGCATGTTTTTCTCACTTAACACTCTGAATATATCATGCCAGTTCTTTCTGGCCTGCCAGGTCTCTGTGGATAAGTCTGCTGCCAATCAAATGTTTTTACTGTTGTACAATACAGACTTCTTTTCCCAGGCTGCTTTCAGGATTTTCTCTTTGTCGTTAACCGTTGTAAATTTTACTATCAGGTTACGGGGTGTGGACCTACTTTTATTGATTTTGAGGGTCATTCTTTGCATCTCCTGGATTTTGATGTTTGTTCCCTTTGCCATATTAGGGAAATTCTCTACGAAAATTCTCTCCAATATACCTTCTGCTCCCCTCTCTCTTTCTTCTACTTCTGGGATCCCAATTATTCTAATGTTGTGTCGTCTTATGGTTTCACTTATCTCTCAAATTCTCTCCTCGTGGTCCAGTGTTTGTTTGTCTCTCTTTTGCTCAGCTTCCTTATTCTCCATCATTTGGTCTTCTGTATCACTAATTCTTTTGCCTCATTTATTCTAGCAGTAAGAACTTCCATTTTTTATTGCACCTCAATAATAGCTCTTTTGATTTCAACTTGGTTAGATTTTAGTTCCTTTATTTCTCCAGAAAGGGCTCTTATCTCTCTGGAGAGGGTTTCTCTAATATCGTCCATGCCTTTTTCAAGCCCAGAGAGAACCTTGAGAGTTGTCATTCTGAACTCTAGTTCTGTCATATTACCAATGTCTGTTTTGATTAGGTCCCCAGCCTTTGGTACTGCTTCTTGTTCTTTTTCTTGTTGTGAGTTTTTCCACCTTGTCATTTTGAGCAGATAAGAATATATAAAGGAGCAAATAAAATGCTAAAAGGGTGGTAAAGACCCCCAGGAAAATGTGCTTTAACCAAATCAGAAGAGACCCCAAGTTGTGGGAGAACGAAAGGGGATAAAAAAGAAGTTCAAGGGGGAAAAAAAGTTTTTAAAAAAAGAAAACAAGGAAAAAATATTAAAAAAGAAAAAAATTATGTATCTACTAGACTTATGACTAGAACAGGGTCACTCACTTAATTTTGGGAGTATTTTGGTCTCTTAGAAGAAACTACCTCCCAAGATTTTAAAGGATGAAAAACATATAAGGTTAGACACAATGATGGGATGGAATAAAACTATAAAAATGAGGAAAAAATTTAACTTCTAAAAAATAAGTTGATAGAGCAAGTTGGTTGGGACAATAAAGAAAAATAAACTGGAGAGAATTTGCTCAGGCTGGACACTAGAACAATATTGGAGCTAGATTTGGGATATATTTTGATCTATTAGGAGAAGTTATACCCCAAATTTTTTAGAAGAAAAAACCCTATGTGTAAAAAATACATATAGTTAGATACAATGGAGGATAAAATATGACTATAATAATGAAGGTTCAAAATAGATTATTATTTTTTGTAAGGTATTTTAAAAATGAACTCGTTAAAAAATCATTAAGAGAGGAATGGGTAAAAGTTAAAAAAAATTAGTAGAAGAAAAAAGAAAAAATACATAACTGCAAGACTAAAGAATAATTGGGAGAAAGCCATGAAATCCTTGTTTTGCTTTCTCCTCCTCTGGAATTCCACTGTTCTCTTTAGTACGTGAAGTTGATCTTGGCTGGGTTTCTTGTTGGTCTTCTGGGGAGGGGGCCTTTTGTATTGATTCTCAAGTGTCTTTGCCCGAGATGGATTTGTCCTGTCCTTACCTAGGGTAGGGCTAAGAAATCTGGGAGCTTTTGTTCCCCGAAGGCTTTTCGTAGAGTTCTGGATGATGGAATGATAATGGCGGTCTCACAATCCGGCCCAGAGGAGTGGAGAGCTCAGGGCCCCCCTCCTCAGTGCACCCTCAGAGAAAAGTGCTTAATCACTCAAATCTTCCCTGCCTCTGGCCATGCTTGGAGAAAAGCGCTCTGTCATTCGCACTTGGAGAAAAGTCCTTGGTCATTCTCATCTCCCTGGCCTCTGGCCGTGCTTGGAGAAAAGAGCTCAATTACTCCCATGTCCCTGGCCCTTGGCCATGCTCCAAGCTCACCCTGCCTATGCCTGGTTCAAAGTAACCCTGGGTTGAGAGCTCACTCCTCAGCTTTGTCTCTGTAGCCGGCTTCCCCACTCTAATACCTGTGAGTTCTGTGACACTCAGATACCCCTGGTCCTTCTGTGACCCTGAGGGACCTGGGGCTATGCTGACCCCTCTTGGGCTTCACTCTGGTTTAGCCTCTGGGGTGATATCCCTCATTGGATCAAACTTTTAAAAATTCCTGATTTTCTGCTCTGTTGCTCCACCACTTGTCGGGAGCTGGCCCCTACCCCCGCGGTCTACCTTCCCGTTCTTTGGATTCACTTTTCTGCCGGTTCTAACATTCAGAAAGTAATCAATTTTCTGTTTCTAGAATTGTTGCTCTCCTTCTCTTTGATCTCCCATTGGATCGTAGGTGTTTGCAATGCTTAGATAAGCTATCTAGCTGATCTCCTGCTACCTGATGTCGTATCAGCCTGCTACTTCTCCGCCATCTTGAATCCTTCCACAGAATATGTGGTTTTTATTGTGCTGATGTGTATTCTTTCTGTACCCAGTTTGGTGAGTATTTTTCTTATGGAATGGTGTTGAATTTTGTCAAATTTCTTTTCTGCATATATTGAGTTGATCATATGAGTTTTTATTGATCATTCTATTAATATAATGCATCACATTTACTGATATGTGCTGGTGAATTCAGTTTTGTAGCATTTTGTAGAGAATTTTTACATTTTTATTTATCAGGGATATTATCCAGTAGTTCTTTTGTTGCTGATTTTTTTTTTTTTTTTTTTTTTGGAGTGCTCCTGTCTGGTTTTGATATCAAGATAATGCTGGCTTTGTAAAATGTGCCTCAGAGTATTTCAACTTTTGGGGAAGGGTTTTAAAAGTGTTTGTATTATTTCTTCTTAAAATGTTTAGTAGAATTCACTGTGGAAATAATCTGATTCTGGACTTTTATTTGTTAGAAGGTTTTTATTACGGATTCAATCTCCTTACCCCTTATTGGTCTGTTCACATTTTTTATGTTCTTAGGATTCTGTCTTGATTGGTTGTATGTGCCTAGGAATTTGTCCATTTCCTCTAGGCTTTTGATTCGCTGGCATTTATCCTTTATATTTCTGTGGTATCTGTTATAATGTCTCCTTTTCCATTTATTATTTTATTGAGTCTTCTCTCTTTTTTCTGAGTTAGTCTAGCTGTCTTTTTTTTTTTATTTATCATTACCAAGTCTAATTTTATTTACCGTTTAAAAAAAACTTTCTAGTTTTTTCATTCTATATTCCATTTATTTCTTCCCTAATTTTTATTTTTTTCCTTCCTTTTTCTACTTTTAAGTTTACTTTGTTCTTTTTGTTGCTTTTTTTGAGCTGTTATATTAAGTTCTTTATTTGAAATCTTTTTTTAATATACATTTATAGCTATAAAATTTCCTTTTATAACTGTTTTGCTGCTTCTCATAATTTCTTGGTATATATATTTTTTATTTTCCTCACGATGTATTTTTATTCCCACTTTGTCTTCTTTTTTTGATTTTTTGTTTGTTTAAAAATGTGTATGTCTGTGTATTTGTAAATTTTCCAAATTTCCTTCTGTATTGATTTCTAGTTTCATATTATTTTGGCTGGAAATGTACTCGATATGCTTTCTATATTATTGATTTTTGGGGGACTCTTGTTTTGTGGTTTAAAATGTGATCTATCCTAGAAAATTTTCCACGTGTGTTTGAGAAGAATATTTATTATGATACTATTGGATGGAATATCCTGTAAATATGTTAGGTTCATTTGACATAGTTCTTCTTTGTTTGTTTTGTTTTGTTTTGTTTGTTTGTTTGTTTGTTTGAGAGAGAGCAGGGCAGAGAGAATGAGCAAGGGGTAAGGGCAGAGACAGAGTGAGAAGACCCCCTCCTGAGCAGGGAGCCCATTGTGGGACTCTATATCAGGACCCTGGGATCACGACCTGAGCCAAAGCAAAGGCTTAACTGACTGAGCCACCCATTTGTCCAGGCATAGTGTTTAAATTCACTATTTTCTTATTGATTTTCTGTCTTGATGATCTACCCATATGTAAGAGTGGGGTATTATTGTCCCCAGATACCATTGTATTGCTATTTATTTCTCCTTTTTGTTTTGATAGTATTTGTTTTATATATTTATGTGGCTCAATATTAGGTACATGATATTTACAATTACTGTATTGATGAATTGATGACACTTTTCTTATTGTATAATGACTGTGGTGATTTTTAGCTTATATAAACCCTATTTTGT
>NW_026742032.1:0-4465 GCF_022355385.1 Mustela nigripes
ACTGTATATTTTTTCCTGTTTTGTCAAAGATTATTTGACCATAGAGTTGAGGGTCCATATCTGGGCTCTCTACTCTGTTCCACTGGTCAATGTGTCTGTCTTTATGCCAGTACCATGCTGTCTTGGTGATCACAGCTTTGTAGTAAAGCTTGAAATCAGGTAACGTGATGCCCCCAGTTTTATTTTTATTTTTCAACATTTCCTTAGCGATTCAGGGTCTCTTCTGATTCCATAGAAATTTTTGGATTATTTGCTCCAGCTCTTTGAAGAATGCTGGTGGAATTTTGATCGGAATGGCATTAAAAGTATAGACTGCTCTAGGCAGTATAGACAATTTAACAATGTTTATTCTTCCAATCCAAGAGCATGGAATGGTCTTCCATATTTTTGTGTCTTCTTCAATTTCTTTCATGAGTGTTCTGTAGTTCCTCGAATACAGATCCTTTACCTCTTTGGTTAGGTTTATTCCCAGGTATCTTATGGTTCTTGGTGCTATAGTAAATGGAATTGATTCTCTAATTTCCCTTTCTGTATTTTCATTGTTAGTATATAAGAAAACCACTGATTTCTGTACATTGACTTTGTATCCTGCCACGTTGCTGAATTGCTGTATGAGTTCTAGTAGTTTGGGGGTGGAGTCTTTTGGGTTTTCCATTATTCCATTGTATATATGGACTGTATCTTCTTTATGATTCTTAGCCCTGTCCTTGGCCTCACACAGCCTCTTTCTTACTAAAGAACAACAGAGAGGGCGTTTTCATTGGCCTCCACAACATTCCGGGATGGTTGATACGAAAAAGCTAGTTGTTGCTATCCTGTTAAAGAAGTGAAGACAAGGGAGACATCTAGATTTCTCCAAGATTCTATATAGTTGGCAATAGGTCTAGCATGGACAAGTCTTCTGTATCTTGCCTTTTGGGGGGGCATGTTAAGACACTGAAGTCACCAAAGTAAATAAAAATAGAGTTAGGATTTTTTTCTCTACCCCAGACTCTGTCAGACTCCCCCAATTCATTCCTAGCACATGACCATGAAAGTCAACTGTAACACATATACCTATTTATTTCCCTCCTTGCTGACCCATTTTAGGCATCCTTGAATGCTAGTTATGCTAGTTAGTCGATCTCCAATTCTCTCTCTCTTTTTTAAAAAAGATTTTATTTATTTATTTGACAGAGAGAGAGATCACAAGTAGGCAGAGAGGCAGGCAGAGAGAGAGGGGGAAGCAGGCTCCCTGTGTGGAGGCCGAGAAAAATTAAGGCCATCCCACCTCAGGTTTAGCCTTAGCATAAGTACAGCCATCTTAGCTTCGGCAGCCATCTCAGGCCCCTGTCACCAAGGGCTGAACTTTCCCCTACTTTACTTTAGTTCCAGGGACCCCCACCCTGCTTTAGTTCCAAGAAAGTACCCCCACCCTGCAACACCCCGGCAACAGCTAATCAGCTTACTGCAGAAAAGTCTGAAACTTCTCCTTCTCCCCCTGCCAAAACTCTTGTAATGACCCATAAAAACCCCTGCCTTAACTAGCCTCGGGGTCCAAGTCCCTACTCCACTGGGCCAGGTATACTTGGGTCCAAGCTTAAGCATGTCCCCTTGGGGTCAAAGTCCTTACTCCACTGTGTCGGGTATACTTGGGCCCAAGCTTAAACTTGTCAAATAAACCCTTGTGTGATTACCTCCGTGTTGGCTCCTTGGTGGTCTCTCAGATGCGAAAACTCGGGCATAACACCCCGCTGAGCAGAGAGTCCAATGTGGGGCTTGATCCCAGGACCCTGAGATCATGATCTGAGCCAAAGGCAGGGGCTTAACCCACTGAGCCACCCAGGCGCCTCTCCAAGCTGCCTCTTTTAGGGAAGGTGCAGGGAAAAGAGAATGGATGTTTGGTAAATACTTCTCTGTGTCAAGCAAGGAGCTATTTGTTTTATAGGGGTCTAAACAATCCTGTGAGAGAAGTACTACTATTGGATTTTGGAGATGAGGGGACTTGATTTTGGAAAAGACAATTAGTTCCTAGAATAGTCACTCAGCTAATATGTGGCAGAGGCAGTATTCCTTATCCTCATCCATCGATTTGATTTTTTTTGCTTTATATTTGAATAAAGAACATGTGACAAATAGGCCAGCCTTTCTCTGTGTCAGCCCCTTTGTAGTCACCATCAGTCAAGATGTCTGCTTGAAACCAAAACCATTCACCTTAACCATAGAAACAAATCACACATTGATGGCCCATAATTTCCACCAAAGCTTTGGGCAGATATTCATCTACATATTAATCCCTTTATTTATTCCTTCAACAAATATTTATTGAGCAGTGACCTATACTAGGCCTCCTGTGAGTGTGACTGTTAACCCCCAAGTGGAATCATCTCTCTTTTACAAATGAAGCATGGCCCTTATTGGGACCTGTGTTAGCAGTAAGCAGTTTTGGGTTTAGGGTAAGTGGGGATAGAGTCTCAGAAAGAAGAAAAGAAATATTGTGTCAGATACGTGGGATTCTGGGAAACTTACTAACCCCAAAAGGATTCTTGTTTTCAGCCTCAGGCAGCAGTATTTTGGATGGCTTCCAAATGGATGGGAGCCTGGAGGTGGAGTTCTAAAGAGTCTGAGGCTCAGATGCTCCCCTTTTAGGTCCCTCTCCTCACATTCCCTGTACTCCTGGGTCTCAGATGGTCATGCATGTCTCTGTATCCGAAACCTACTTTTTAGCATCTGTATATTTCCTCCCATGCTGTAAGGATATCTTCTTCACTTGGAATGGTCAGATTTGGAACTGGAAGTCCTCCCCACTTTAGAGGGGCTGTCAGGGTATATAGTGCATCTGGGAGAAAGAATGAGTTGGGTGTAGAAATCTATCACTATGACCAAGGTTTGGATGAAAGATGAACTATGCCTTGCACAGAAGTGCCCCTTAATACATGTTTTCTATATTTAGTCTTGAGCAGAGTTTTATGGCTCTGTTATACTCTGTACTTCCTTCTCAGAAGTACACAATGTTTCCTAAACCACTGATAAGAAGTTAAGGAAATGGGATGCCTGGTTGGCTTAGTCAGTCAAGCGTCTGCCTTTCGGCTCTGGTCAGGATCCCAGGGTCCTGCCCAGTTGGGAGCCTGCTTCTCCCTCTCCCTCTGCTGTTCCCCCTGCTTGTACTCTCCCTCTCTGTCAAACAAACAAATAAAATCTTAAAAAAAAAAAGAAGTTAAGGAATTGACCCACATTGAGTCTCATACAACTTTATGTACTATTATGTACCCAAATCCTTAAAGGCAGATTACTTTTTTCTAGATTTGTGAACAGTTATTATTTGTTCTCTGTAGAAATTTATGAAAGTATATAAATATATATGCCAAAGGAAATTACTGTTGACATTTTGGCATATTGTTTCCAGTTTTTTAAAAATATTTTATTTATTTATTTGACAGAGACCACAAGTAGGCAGAGAGGCAGGCAGGGAGAGAGGAGGAAGCAGGCTCCCTGCAGACTGGAGAGCCCGATGCGGGGCTTGATCCCAGGACTCTGAGATCATGACCTGAGCCGAAGGCAGAGGCTTTGACCCACTGAGTCGCACAGGCGCCCCTGTTTCCATTTTAAAAAAACAAATCTTCAATATATAATCTTTCTTCTTTCCCCTGAGCTTTACTGAGATAACGTTGTGTAAATTTAAGCTATATAAGTTTAAGGTCTTGATTTGATATATTCACATATTGCAAAATGACCCTTGAGACCGCCTCAGAAAGCATTTTACCTGAGTCTTAAAAAACATCAAAATGAGGAGAGTGGAACAGAGGGTAGGAAGGGAACTAACATTTTATGAATGGCTTCTATGTGCCTGGTGCTGTGCCAAATGTTTTCCCCAGGGTTTCTCATTTAATGCTCTCAACATTATTGTAAGAGTCAGAATCCTAACTTTTTACTGAAAATGAAGCTAAGGGAGCCTGGGTGGCTCTTTCTGTTAAGGCTCTGACTCTTGATTTTGGCTCAGGTCATGATCTCAGGGTTGTGAGATCAAGCCCTGGACTAGGCTCCGTGCTGGGCTTGGACCCTGCTTAAGACTCTCTTCTACTCTCTCTGTCCTCCACTTGCTCTCTCTCTCACACTCTCTCTAAAAAAAAAAGAAAAAAAAAGAAGCTGAGCCTCACACTGGTCCCTAAATTTTAAAAGTTCACACAACTGCTAAGAGAACCTGCATACAAACCCTCAGAGTGCCTGGCCCCAAGCCCATGGTTCCCCCACTCTGCCATGAGGCTAAGGTTTCTGAAAGGCTCAGGGAAACAGGCAACCTACCATTTCCTTCATCTTGGCAAATCCCACCAAAACAGGGGATTTATTTTAGACTATAACCTGAGAGCTACTTGGCTGGCCCAGGCTGAAAGTCTGCAGCCACAACAATCATGGCCTAAGGGAGTCTCTGCTGATGGCTAATGCCTGTGGTTTTCAGAGTGTGCTTCCTGCACCAGCATCCTGACCT
>NW_026742033.1:0-4465 GCF_022355385.1 Mustela nigripes
TCATCTTATGGTGTCACTTATCTCTCAAATTCTCCTCTCATGGTCCAGTAGTTTTTGTCTCTCTTTTGCTCAGCTTCTTTATTCGCTGTCATTTGGTCTTCTATATCAGTAATTCTTTCTTCTGCCTTATTTATCCTAGCAGTAAGAGCCTCCATTTTTTATTGCACCTCATTAATAGCTTTTTTAATTTCAACTTGGTTAGATTTTGTTTCTTCTATTTCTCCAGAAAGGGCTTTTAACTCTCTGGAGAGAGTTTCTCTAGTATCTTCCTTGCCTTTTTTGAGCCCGGCCAGAGCCTTGAGAATTGTCATTCTGAACTCTAGATCTGTCCATATCGATATGGACAGATGTCCATAGCTTTCAGTACTCCCTCTTGTTTTTGTTTGTTTGTTTTTTCTGGTGAGTTTTTCCACCTTGTCATTTTGTCCAATAAGAATATATGAAGGATCAAATAAAATACTAAAAGGGTGGTGAAGACCTCAGGAAAATGTGCTCTAACCAAATCAGAAGAGACCCCAAATCATGGGAGAGATAAAGGGGATAAAAATAAGTTCAGAAAAAAAAATTAAGAAAAGAAAATATATAGAAAGAAGACATATATATACATATTATACTGGTGACTGTAACAGGGTCACCTACTTAATTTTGTGAGTAGTTTGGTCTCTTAGAAGAAACTACCTCACAATATTTTAAAGAATGAAAAACATATATAAGAGTAAACACAATGAAGAGATGGAATATGCCTATAAAAATGAGAAAAAAATTTATTTTCTAAAAAAGGAGTTGATAAAGTAATTTGTTTGGGAGAATAAAGAAAAAGAGAGTGGAGAAATCTTGCTCAGGCTGTAGTCTAGAACAAGCCTGGAGCTGGATATAGGGTATATTTTGATCTATTATAAGTTGTACCCCAAATTTTTTAGAAGAGAGATCCCTATGTGTATACAAAAAATAAAGTTAGATACAATGAGGAATAAAATATATGACTATAAGAATGAAGGTTCAAAAAAGATTATTATTATTTTTTATGAAAGGTATTTTTAAGATAAACTAGTTAAAAAACGTTAAAAGAGGAAAGGGCAAAAGTTAAAAAAAATAGCAGAAGGAAAAAAATAAAAAACATTAATTAACTGCAAGACTAGGGAATCATAGGGAGAAAGCCATGAATCCCATGCTTTGCTTTGTCCTCCTCTGGAATTCCACTGTTCTCCTTGGTAGGTGAACTCGGTCTTGGCTGGACTTCTTAGTGATCTTCTGGGGGAGTGGCCTTTGTAGTGATTCTCAAGTGTCTTTGCCTGAGGCAGAATTGCACTGCCCTTACTAAGGGCCAGGCTAAGTAATCCACTCAGGTTTGCTTTTTGGACCTTTTGTTCCCTGAATGCTTTCTGTAGAGTTCTGGAGGACGGGAATGAAAATGGCAGTCTCCCAGTCTCCAGCCTGGAGGAGCCAAGAGCTCAGGGCCCCACTCTTTAGTGTGCCCTAAGAGAAAAGCACTCAACCACTCCTGTCCCCCTGGTCTCCAAATGCACTCTGAGTTCCCCAGCCTGTGACCAGTTCAAGGTAACTCCAAATTGAGAGCTCACTCCTTGGCTCTATCTCTGTAGCCAGTTTCCCTGCTCTAATACCTGTGAGCTCTGCAACACTCAGACACCCCCGATCCTTCTGTGACCCCATGGGACCTGGGGCCACGCTGACCCCACAAGGGCTTCACCCAGGTTTAGCCTCTGGAGCAATGTCCCTCAGTGGAGCAGACTTAAAAGTCCTGATTTTGTGCTCCGTTTTTCTGCTGCTTGCCGGGAGCTGGCCCCTCCCCCCAGGTCTATCTTCCCATTGCTTTGGATTCACTTCTCTGCTGGTCCTACCTTTCAGAAAGTGGTCGATTTCCTGTTTCTAGAATTGTTGCTTTTCTTCTCTTCAATCTGCTATTGGATTTGTAGGTGTCTGCAATGGTTTGATAAGCTATCTAGGTGATCTCCTGCTATCTGATGTCGTCTCAGCCTGCTACTTCTCCGCCATCTTGACTCCTCCCCCTCTATCTTTTGTTTGTATTAGTTCACCAATTTAATCCCTAAGTGATGTGGATTGTAAATGGTGAACACAAATGTCATCCTCTTAATACATTAATTATACCTTGTATTTAATGACAACTTTCCCTTCTTAGTTGTGTTTCTGTTTCTGAAATGAAGTAGAACAACAAATTTCTTTGAATATATTCCTTCTGTGTCTGGCACACAGAAGGCATCCATAAAATATTTGCTCAACTTGATGTACTATGAGAAAATTCCATATTAAGAAATCAGGTTTTATTGAATCAGGCTGATCCTTGGCAGAATTGTGGTATCAATTAAATATGTAACACTCTCCCCTCTCTTCTCCTCTTTATTCCCTAAGTTACCCCCCTCATTTATTCATTCTCTATCAGTCATCAAATACATGTGTGTTTCCATAAATTCTTTTGGCCAGGAAAGTCAGTTGATAGATAAATTCAATAACAATAAGGGAGAAATGAAAGGATGTGTTACATTTTCTAGAGAGTTGGATTCTGTTTAGGTAGAGCAGTGAATCTCAAAATGGGGTGCCTGGCTGGTACATGCAGCATCACTATTACCTGAATACTTGATGGAGATCCATGTTTTGGGGTTGTGATTTTTTAGTAAAATTATGTAAATTTTTTAGTAAAGCAAATCTGTGTATTAACTAGCCCTATGGGCAATACTGATATATTGAAGTTCAAGAACTTAAGGTAGAAGTTAGAACTTTTTACTTTAGAACATCATGCAATATCATGTGAACATTGTGGGTAGTAATTTTATGTTTGGGGACTTCTCATTCTCCTTTACAATATTATCACTGTGTTGAAGGAACTTAGCCATATGACCTGCATGCTTAGTTAGATTCTAAATGCAGGTCAAGGAATGGCTCTATGTACACCAAACCTAATGAGTTAGTAGAATAGGTTGCAGACTAGTTGACATGATTTGAGGTCTGTTAGATAAGGCTGAAGAATTAGATTAGATTTTTTGCTTGTCATATTCCCTGACATTTCACCATTGGCGATCCAATTAATAGCTTTCTATGAAAGTGTTTAGAGGAGTATACTTTCAACCAATATAAAAAATATATTAAAAAATGTTCTGTTGAGAATAAGACCCTGTAGGACTGGCCAGGGTGTGACATCTGGATATAGGATATAAGGTCAAAGACAAATATTACCAACTGCAAAATGCTGGTCCCTTTTCTGTGTACTATACTTAATGATGTTGCTCTTTCTCGTTATGAGCCTGAGAGCTCCAAGCAAAGTCCTGATTTAGGCAGTGTTCTTATACAACCCATTTGCTAGTATTTTTTAAATAGGCTTTCCAGTCCCTTTGTAACTCTTTAATAGATACAAAATTATAAATGGATGTTTATATTCTAATGGTAAATCATTTTAATTCTAGAGACTAATGAGAGAATATAATTACATATTTTCTAAGAATGGACAAAAAGTCATTTGAAACTGGATTACCATACCCTGCGTTAAGCAATTCCCAAGCCACATGCTTCACTCAATTCACAGATCATCAGCAGAAGGTAATGTAAAGTTAAAAAGAAATTTATTAAAGTTCCAAGATTAAATGAAGCTGACATGCCCTTGGATTACAATTAAATGTTTCCAGGGTATAAGCACTATTGTTTGACAGTACAGATGCAGAACAGAACACAGTGTGTATTTACCTCCTTCTCAAATGCTCCAACATTTAGCATGTACAATTGCATGACTTTCAATAATCTGTACATATCTAAATGTAAGTAAAACATTTATTTTGGCTATTTGGAACAGTTTAGCAGAAAAAGGCCCCATGGAGACTGATTCAAATCATTTTAGGGGTCTGATGCCAAAAAGTCTTCATGAATCTAAGAGTAGCACAACAGTACATCCAAACACAAGAATATGCACATGGTAGCCATTCAGTTGATAGTTTACCTTTATAAGTATGGAAAGACACTTCTAGGAATTTTTCTTTTTAGTATAGCATGAAGGAATGCCAAAACAACCAACATTTCATGTCATATAGCAAAACTAGTAAAGAAACTCCCAAAACACAGGCTAAATAAGAAATATCATTAACTCAAATATTCAGCATTTAATTTTTTTAATTTATTTATTTTTATAAATTTATTTATTTTCAGAAAAACAGTATTCATTATTTTTTCACCACACACAGTCCCTAATTAATAAAATTATGAATGAAAAGGGAGAGATCACAACTAACACCAAGGAAGTAGAAACAATCATCAGAAGTTATTATCAACAGCATTTATTTTTTTAATAATAAACTACCTGACTCTCACTAAAAGCCTTAATGTCATTGTCCCTTTCCTTTTGGGAGGGCTTAGGTGAATTTAAGGACATAGAAGATAGGCTATTTGTCTCCTGGCCACTAGCTGGCCAAATATTGAAATAAATCAGCCTAGGAACAGCACT
>NW_026742034.1:0-4465 GCF_022355385.1 Mustela nigripes
ACATAGAAATGCAACTTATTTTTGTTCCTTGGTTTTATATCCTGCCACTCTGCTGGATTTTTGTATGAGTTACAGAAATTTTGTGGTGGATTGTTTTGGGTTTTCCACATAAAATATCATGTCATCTGTAAAGAGAGTTCGACTTCTTTGAAAATTTGAATGCCTTTTATTTCTCTTTGTTGTATGATTGCTTAGGCTAGGGCATCTAGTACTATGTTGAACAGTAATGGTGAGAGTGAGTATCCCTGTTCTATTCTTGACCTTAAGGGAAAAGCTCTCAGTTTTTCCCCATTGAGAATGATATTTGCTGTGGGCTTTTTATAGATGGCTTTTATGATATTGAGATATGTTCCCTCTATCCCTACACTGGAGAGAGTTTTAATTAAGAAAGAATAGTGTATTTTGTCAAATGCTTTCTCTGCATCAATTGCGAGATTCATATGCTTCTTGTTCTTTCTTTATTAATGTGATGTATTACGTTGATTGATTTGCAAATTTGAACCACCCTTTCATCCCAGGAATACATCCCATTTGGTTGTGTTGAATAGTCCTTTTAATGTACTGATGTATCCTATTGGCTAATAATTTGGTGAGAATTTTGGCATCCATTTTCATCATGGTTATTGGTCTGTAATTCTTTTTGAGGGGTCTTGGTGTGGTTTTGGGATTAGGGTAATTCTGGCCTCTTAGACGTCTTTGGAAGTTTTGCTTACATTTCTATTTTTGGAAACAGCTTCAATAGAATAGGTATTATTTCTGCTTTAAATGCTTGGTAGAATTCCTCTGTGAAGCCATCTGGCCCTGCACTCTTGTTTTTTGGTAAGTTTTTAATTACTGCTTCAATTCACTTGCTGGTTATGGGTCTGTTCAGATCTTCTATTTCTTCCTGTTTCAGAGTTGGTAGTTTGTAAGTTTTCAGAAATGCGTCCATTTCTTCCAAATTGCCTAATCTGTTGGCATATATTTGCTTATAATATGTTCTTAAAATTGTTTCTATTTCTTTGGTGTTGGTTGTGATCTCTCCTTTTCCATTCATGATTGTATTAATTTGGGTCCTTTCTCTTTTCCTTCTGAAAATTTTGTCTATGGGCTTATCAATCTTATTAATTCTTTCAGAGAACCAGCTTTTAGTTTCCTTATTCTGTTCTACTGTTCTCGTTTCCATTCCATTGATTTCTGCTCTAATTATTATACTTTCATTTTTTTATGCTTGACTTAGGCTTTATTTGTTGTTCTTGCTCCAATTCCTTAGGTTTAAGTTTAGTTTGTGTATTTGAGAGTTTTCTAATTTTTTGAGAGAGGCTGTTTTTGCAAAATAATTCCTTCTTATGACTGCATTTTCTCTAGACTAAAGGTTTTTGAACAGCTATATTTTCATTTTTTTCCATGAATTTTTTAAGTTCTTTAATTTCCTGGCTGACCCATCTTTTCTTTAGTAGGATGCTTTTTAGCCTCCAAGTGCTTGTGTTCTTTCCAATTTCCTCTTGTGATTGAGTTCAATTTTAAAGCATTGTGGTCTGAAAAATATGCAGGGAATTATCTCAATCTTTTAGTATTGGTTGAGACCTGATTTATGACCTAGTATGTGATCTATTCTCCAGCATGTTCCTGTGCTCTCAAGACAAATGTGTATTCTGTTGCTTTAGGACCAAATTCTCTGTACGAATCTGTGAAGTCCATCTGGTCCAATGTGTCATTCAAATCCTTTGTTTCTTTGTTGAACTTCTTAGATTACCTGTCCTTTTTTCTGAGTGGGGTGTTCATGTCCCCTACTAATATTGTATTTTTATCAATATGTTTCTTTAACTTGCTTATTAATTAGTTGATATAATTGGCTGCATCCATGTTAGGAGCATAAATAGGTATAATTGTTTGATCTTGTTGGATAGACCTTTAAGTATGATATAATGGCCCACTTCAACCCTTACCACAGTCTTTTGTTTAAAACCTAATTTGTCTGATATGAGGATTGCTACCTCAGCTTTCTTTTGAAGTCCATTTGCACTTTTATTTGTTCTCCTCACCCTCACTTTAAATCTGGTGGTGTCTTTTATCTAAACTGTGTATCTTCTATATAGTATATTGATTAGTCTTGCTTCTTTATCCAATCTGATACCCTGTATCATTCATTCATTCATTCATTCATTCATTATTTTTATGTGTATTTTTTAAAGATTTACTTATTTATTTGAGTGAAAGACAGAGGTAGTGAGAGAGAGCATGAGAAGGGAGAAGAGGGAGAAGCAGTCTCCCCACCAAGCAAAGAGCTCAAAGTGGGGCTTAATTCAGGACCTTGGGATTCCTACCTGACTCAAATACAGAAGCTTAACTAACTGAGCACTATCCAGGTACCCCAACACCCTATATCTTTTGACTGGAGAATTTAGTCCATTTACATTCAGAGTGATTATTGAATTATATTAATTCAGTTCCATTGTGTTACCTGTAAAGTTGCTCTTTCCTTATACTTTCTCTTTTCCTTTCTGATCTTTGTTCCTTTGGAGCTCTCTCTCTGTTCAAATGATCCCCTGTAATATTTCTTGTTAATATTTACTGTTCACAAATTCCTTGAGTTTTTATTTATTCTGGAAACTCTTATCTCTCCTATTTTGAATGACAGCCTTGCTGGATAAAGTCTTCTTAACTGCATATGTTTCCAATTTCTTATGTTGAATATATCATGCCAGTTTTTTCTGGCCTGCCATGTCTCTATGGACAGGTCTGATGCCAGCATTCTGTTTCTACACTTGTAAGTTTAGGACCTCTTGTCCCAAGGTACTTTTAGGATTTTCATTTTATCTTTGAAATTTGCATGTTTCACTACTATATGTTGAGATGTTGATTTATTTTTATTTATTTTTGAAGGAGGGTTTCTGTGCCTGTTGTACTGGAATGCCTGTTTCCTTCCCCAAATTAGGGAACGTCTTATCTATAAAATGTTAAAAATAAATCTTCTGTCCCTCTCTCTCACTCTATCTCCTGGGACCCCTATTATCCAAGTATTGTTTTGCTTTATGGAATTGCTGAGTTCTTGAAGTCTACCTTCATGATCCATTAGTTGTCTCTCTCTGTTCTTTATAGATTCTTTATTTTCCACCATATTATCTTCTATATCAATGACTCTCTCTTCTGCCTTTCCTCTTCTTCCTATTAGAGCCTTTATTTGTGATTGAATTTTGGTAATATCATTTTTAATATTGGCCTGGTTAGATTTTAGTTATTTTCTTTCTACATAAAGGATTCTCCGGTGTCTTCTATGCCTTTTCAAGCCCAGCTAGTGTCTTTATAAACTTTTTAAAAAATTCTAATTCAGACACTTTTTATCTGTGTTGATTAAATCCTTGGCAGTGAGTATGACCTCCTGTTCTTTCTTTTTTGGTAAGTTTTTCCATCTTATTATGTCCAGAAATGAATAAATGAAGGAGAGAGAAAAGACAAAAATAACAAGAACAACAGAAAAGTAGGAACAAAACAAACCAAAAGGAAACAAAAATTTTTAAAGTCAAACAAAAAGTAAAACAGAACAAAACAACAAACTAGATCCTGAGTTCACTCCCCTCACTCTTCAGTGAGCCCTCAGAGAGAAGCAATTGTCTTGTCTATCAGGTTTCCATCTTAACTCTGTTTTCATCCAGCCTATGACTGAATATTTTTATCTCAGGCACACAAACAACCCAGTTTCCATTCTGCAGACTTTTCAGACTCCTGTGGCCTGGACTCATTTCATTTCTCCCTAGGGATGGAGGAGGTTCTCACCACACTTCTGAATTTGGCTGGACCCATGCTGGGAGAGTGGTTGCATGACTGTGCAGCAGTTTGCAGTTTATGGGAATACCAAGCAGAAAGTCTGCATCTAGACTAGCTCTTTTCAGCTGGCTCATCCAATCTGATGCCTGAAACTCTGCTGCACTTGGGCTCCCCCATTCTTTTTGTGACCCCATGGATCTTGAGTCCATACTGTCCACGTGGGATTTTGGCCCACTTTGCCACCCAAGGACCTTTATGCCAGGGACATCTCCAACTGTAGCAGACTTCTAAAAGTTCTGATTTTGCTTCTTCTGCTTATAATACTTTCTGGCAATCTCCTTAAGCAGGCTCCCTTCCCTCCATGGTTTATCTTCTGAATATCATCCTGGATTCACATCTCTGCACTTCCTATCTTGGAAAAAGTGGTCACTTTCTTATTTGTAGAATGTACCAATTTATTTCTTAGCTATCCAACTGATTTTTCAGGTGTTCAGAATAATTTGATAAATATCTAGTTGAATTCCAGGAACCAGACAAAATTAAGATCACCTGCACCTCTATCTAAACTCCCCCAAAAGCCATATTTTTAAAATTTTTATTTATTTTAAAAATTTTTTCAGTGTTCCAGAATTCATTGTTTATGCATCACACCCAGTGCTCCATGCAATACATGCCCTCCATAATACCCACCACCAGCCTCACCCAACCTCCCACCGCC
>NW_026742035.1:0-4463 GCF_022355385.1 Mustela nigripes
TTATCCATTTTGAGTTACCTTTGTATAGGGTGTAAGAGAATGATTGAATTTTTTCTATATATAGCTGTCCAGTTTTCCCAACACCATTTATTGAAGAGACTGTATTTTTTTCCACTATACAGTGGAAGATTATTTGCCCATAGATTTCAAGTTCCATATCTGGGTTCTCTACTCTGTTCTAATGGTCAATGTGTCCGTTTTTAAGCCAGTATCAATGTGTCTTGGTGATCACAGCTTTGTAGTAAAACCGGGAATCAGTTAACGTGAGGGCCCAAGGTTTATTTTTGTTTTTCAACATTTCCTCAGCAATTTGGGGTCTCTTCTGATTCCATACTAATTTTCGGATTATTTGCTCCAACTCTTTGAAAACTGCCGGTGGAATTTTGATCGGAATGGCATTAAAAGGATAGATTGCTCTAGACAGTATAGACATTTTCACTATGTTTATTCTTCCCATCCAAGAGTATGAAATGGTCTTCCTCTTTTTGTGTCTTCTTCAAATTTTTCATGAGTGTTATGCAATTCCTTGAGTATAGATTCTTTACTTTTTTGGTTAGGTTTATTCCCACTTATCTTATGGTTCTTGGTGCTATAGTAAATGGAATACATTGTTTAAATTCCCTTTATGTATTTTCATTGTTAGTGTATAAGAAAGCCACAGATTTATGTACATTGACTTTGTATCCTGCCAGTTTGCTGAATTGCTGTATGAGTTCTAGTAGTTTGGCGGTGGGGTCTTTTGGGTTTTCCATATAACGTATCATCTCATCTGCGAAGGAAAAGATTTTAAATTCTTTATTGCCAATTTGGATACTTTTTATTTCTCTTTGTTGTTGGATTGCTGTTTCTAGAACTCTTTATACTATGTTTAACAAGAGTGGTGAGAGTGGGCATCCATCTGTTCCTGAACTCAATGGGAAATCTACAAGCATTTACCAATTGAGGATGATATATGCTGTGGGTCTTTCATAGATATATTTGATGAAGTTCAGAAGTGTTCCCTCTATCCCTATACTTTGAAGAATTTTAATCAGGAACAGATGCTGGATTTTGTCAAATGCTTTTTCTGCATCAATTGAGAAGACCATGTTGTTCTTCTTTCTTTTCTTATTGATTTGTTCTATGACATTGATTGATTTGTGAATGCTGACCAATCCTTGTAGCCCAGAGATGAATCCCACCTGCTCAGGGTGGGCAAACTTCTTAATGTGTTGTTGAATCCTGTTTGCTAATATCTTGTTGAGAATCATAGCATCCATTTTCATCAGTGATATTGGTCTAAAATTCTCTTTTAGGTAGGATCTTTGGCCTGGTTGGGGATCAGGGTAGTGCTGGATTCATAGAAAGGGTTGGGGAATGTTCCTTCTGCTTCAATTTTTTGAAACAGCTTCAGGAGAATAGGCGTTATTTCTTTTTGAAAGTTTGGTAGAATTCCCAAGTGAATCCGTCAGGTCCTGGGCTCTTGATTTTTGGGGAGATATTTGATCACTGCTTCAATATTATTACACGATATTGGTCTATTCAGGTTTTCAATTTCTTCCTTGTTCAATTTTGGGACTTAATAGTTTCCATGGAAAGCATCCTTCGATATAACTGTTCATAATAACTTCTAATGATTGTTTCTACTTCCCTGGTGTTAGTTGTGATCTCTCACTTTTCATTCATGATTTTATTAATTTTGGCTTTCTCTCTTTTCTTTTGTTTAGTGTTGCCAATGGGTTATCGATCTTATTGCTTCTTTTAAAAAAACAGCTTTTGTTTCACTGATACAGTCTACTGTATCTCTGGTTTCTACCTCATTGATCTCTGCTCTAATCTTGATTATCTCTCTTCTTAAGTGTGGAGATGGTTTTATTTGTTGTTGATTGTCCAGTTCTTTAACGTGTAGAGACAGCTGATGAGTTGTGGATTTTTCCTTTGTTTGTTTGTTTGTTTGTTTGTTTTTTGAGGAACTCTTGGATGGCTTTGTTGTATCCCATAGGTTTTGGACTGAAATGTCTACATTCTCATCGGTTTCCATGAATTGTTTCAGTTCTTCTTTGATCCCCTGGTTGATCCAAGCATTCTTTTAAAAAATAATAATAAATTAATTTGTTTAATAAACATATAACCTATTTTTAGCCCCAGTGGTTAAGGTCTGTGAATCACCAGGTTTATACATTTCATAGCACTCATCCAAGCATATACCCTCCTCAATATCCATTTTACCACCACCCTCTCCAGTCCCCACACCCCAGCAATCAGTCAGTTTTTTGAGATTGAGTCTTTTATTGCTTGTCTCCCTCTCAATTCAATGTACTTTCATTTATTCTTTTCCTACCCCCCATTACCCCACATTCCATCTCCACTTCCTCATATCAAGGAGATGATATGATACTTGTCTTTCTCCGATAGGTTTTTTTTTTTTTTTTTTTTTGCTAAGCATCATACCCTCTAGATAAATTCACGTGTTCAAAAATGGCAAGATGTCATTTCTTTTGCTGGCTGCATAGTATTCTATTGTGTATATATACCACATCTTCTTTATCCATGCATATTTTGATGGGCATTTAGGTTCTTTGCATTGGTTGGCTATTGTGGACATTGCTGCTATAAACATTCGAGTGCACTTGCCTCTTTGGAGTACCACATTTCTGTCTTTAGTATATATACCCAATAGCAATTGCTGTGCCATAGGTTATCTCTATTTTCAGTTTTCTGAGGAACCTCCACACTCTTTTCCAGAGAGGCTGCACAAGCTTGAATTCCCACAAAGACTGCAGGAGAGTTCCCTTATCTCTGCATCCTCGCCACCATCTGTCATTTCTTGACTTGTTAATTTTAGCCATTCTGACTGGTGTGAGGTGGTATCTCGTTGTGGTTTTGATTAGTATCAGTTGAGTCCTGATTTGTGACCCAGTATATGGTCTATTTTTGAGAAGGTTCCATGTGCACTTGAGAAGAACAAGTGTTCTGCTCTTTTAGGGAGGAGTGTTCTGTATATGTCTATGAGGTCCATCTGGTCTAATGTGTCATTCAATGATTTTGTTTATGAATTTTCTGCATGGGTGCTCTGTCAATTTCTGAGAGAAACATGTAAAGATCTCCTACTATTAATCTCTTCATATCAATATGACTCTATCTTGACTAACCTTTTTTCTCATGTAATTGGTTGCTCCCATATCGGGTGCACAGATATTTACAATTGTTAGATCATCTTGGTGGATAGTCTCCTTAAGAATGATGTAGTTCTTTCTGTATCTCTGACTACTGCCTTTAGTTTAAAATCTAAATTATCTGATATGAGAATCGCTACCCCGGCCATCTTTTGAGGCCACTGGCATGAAAGATGTTTCTCCATCCTTTTACTTTCAGTCTGGGTGTATCTTTAGGTTCATAATGGGTCTCTAGTAGACACCATATGGATAGGTCCTGTCGTTTAATCCAATCTGCAACCCTGTGTAATTTTATGGACGCATGTAGGCCCTTCACATTGAGAGTGTTTATTGATAGATATGTTTTTATTGACATCGCGTTACCTTTGAAGCCTTTTATTCTGTAAATTTTTTTCTATATTTCTGTTCAATGCTATTCTTAGGATTCTTCCACTTTTATAGAACTCCCCTTAATATTTCCTGCAGTGTCAGTTTGGTTGTTGCATAGTCCCTTAAGCCTTGCCGTTCTTGAAAACTATTTCTCCATCGATTTTGAATGTCAGTCTTGCTGGATAAAGTATTCTTGGTTGCATATTCTTCTCATTTAGTACCCTGAAAAAATCTTTCCTGCCCTTTCTGGCTTGCCAGGTCTCTCTGGACAGGTCTGACATGATTCTGATCGGCTTTCTTCTGTACATAAGAATCCTCTTTGTCTTAGCAGCTTTAAAGCGATTGATTCTATACTTATGATTTCTCAATTATACTATCAGTTCCCTTTCATTTTTTTTTTTTTTTTTTGGAATCTATAATTCTAGGGGGAGACTGTTCTGCCTCTAGAACATGAACACTGGTTCCATTCATGAGATTAGGAAAATTTTTATAATGATGTTTTTCCACTATATCTTCTAGACTTCTTTCTTTCTCCTCCCCTTCAGGAATTCCAATAATTCTGACATTGGTACATTTCATGGCATCATTTATTTCCCGGATTCTGTTTTTGTAGCTTCTAAATTTGTTCCAGACTTCCTCCTGATACTTTCTCTGTCTGTTTTTCCTACAGATCATTAATTCTATCTTATTTTGTGGTTACCCTAGCTTTTAGAGAATTTAGATTAGATTGGAACTGATTGAGAGCATTGTGAACCTCATCCCTGGTGGTTTTAGTTCTGCCCTTACATTGTGAATGTCATCCCTGGTGGCTTTCAGTTCTGCTCTAATCAATTTTGTTTGATCATGCATGGCTTTCTGCAACCTAGCTATTGTGAGCCTGAATACTCTTTCCGACATACTGAATATGTTGATAGCCATTAGGTCAGTTGCAGAAGGCCC
>NW_026742036.1:0-4462 GCF_022355385.1 Mustela nigripes
TCTTGATGAAATCCCAGTAGTTCATTTTTTCCCTTGCTTCCCTTGCCTTTTGCGTTGTTCCTAGGAAGATGTTGCTGCGGCAGAGGTCGAAGAGGTTGCTGCCCGTGTTCTCCTCAAGGATTTTGATGGATTCCTTTCGTACATTGAGGTCTTTCATCCATTTTGAGTCTATTTTTGTGTGTGGTGTAAGGGAATGGTCCAATTTCATTTTTCTGCATGTGGCTGTCCAATTTTCCCAGCACCATTTATTGAAAATTCAGCCCAACTATTAATCAAGTATGAGGGTACAATATAAAATCATCTCACACATACAAGATCTCAAAGCTATTGCCTGCCCATGAACCCTTACTCAGAAAGCTACTGAAGGATGTTCTCCACAGAGACAAGGGAGTAAATCAAGAAAGATGAAGACCAGGATCCAGGAATTAATATAGGAGAAAGAATTAATATAGGAGAAAGGTAAGAAAGTTCCCAATTCAATGATGAAGAGAAGTTCCAGAATAATGGAAGAATGACAGAACAAGTTAGAGCAAGAACACTAAGAAAGGAATTAAACCAATACATAATTTTATATATGTCAACATATTTAAAAGAAAACTATAATTCTGCCAGACAGCTCAAGAATGAAATAGTGATAGGTACATAGAAAACCAAGTAAATGACAAATTAGGGCAATTATAACCCAAGAAAAGTTGTGTGAGAAAGAAAATATAATAATGGTATACCATGTACCTCAAGCTGAGAATAAAATCATAATAAAATAAATACTGAATACTAATATTACCCAAAAATGATGATATAATCATTTGGGGAGGATGGGAGGAAATGTGTTTGTGAGAGATAAGAGAGTTAAATCTTCTTACATACAAAGAAGTTAATAAATGGTAAGTAAATTTAAAAAACAGTACACTAAGCATGTTATTTAGAATTATGGAGTTAATACTGAAAGGAAACAGCTAAAAGAGTTGCCTGGTGTGAGAAAGAATCCAAAGAAAGGAAGAGTACTGGCTTCCCTTCAAAGCCTTATATAGATATTTATTCTTTTAAACTAAGTCTATGTAATTTAAATATGGATTGTATGTGAAACGATAGTGCTGAATTAATGTGAAATCTCTTTTTTGTTATGATAAAATTATTATGTTTATATAAGAGAACACCTTTAGTTCTCAGAAGATACATAATGAAGTATTTAAAGGTAAAGCAGTACATCTGTGATAATTTTTTTAATCATTCAGAAAAAAATAATAGATGAAAAAGTAAAGAAATGTGACAAAATGTAATTAGTGAATCTAGATTAAAGGTATATAGATGTTTATTTCTGAAAATCTGTGACATTTCTATCATTTAAAAACTTTTTTCAAATTAAAATGTTTTCAGGGGGAAACCAGGTATCTATGTTCTTGCTCTTTACCACGAAGTCTATAACAGCTTCTGATAAAAATTAAAAATGGAAAACAACACTTTGCCCAATGCCTGACACATTTAGGCACAGTAGCTGTCATTACTATCCTATCATCATCATTATTTCTCACTACATGATACAGTTTAGTAGGAAAGCTAGTGATAGACCACGGATTGTTACACCTGGATAATAATAAGAAAAAAATACTGAGTAAAGACAATTTTCACTCAACATTTCTATCCACACAGCTACCCAGGGTCTGGGCCCATTGCATATAGCCCTGGAAACATAACCAAATATGTTTCTCCCTCTTATATATTGCTCACGGGCCACACCGAGGGGATAGCACTGGTCACCTCCAGTTTGAGATGGTACAGAGAGTGGCCAATGGCCTAGTTAAAGAAACAGAAAGGAAGTAGAATCACACATCTTAAAAGGAAAGGTAGTTTAGGGTGCCTCTCAGGTGTGCAACTTGGGGGATCTGGGTGAGTGATGGCGTGTTGCCTAGACCAAGACTAGCCTCCTTGACCTTCACAGCACATCACACTACAGTTAAGGGTCTCCACCAACCTCCCATCCCAGGGCCATCCCAAGGCCTAGAACTTGTTGTTTTATAACTATTCATTTCCAAATGTTCAAAATTCATACCTGGTCCTGCTTCCTGGTTCTGTTTTCTACCCACTTGAGAAGAGCTGAAGGTCTTTCCAGAGCCTAGCCTAATAACTTTACAACTCAACTCCTACTAAGCTCCATAGAACTGAAGATTTAGAAACCTGCCTGTGCATGTCCCCACACTGGGTCACCCACAGATGTTGAAAGAAACGCCTTACAGGGACAATCTTAGAGGAACTCCTCTTTTCACATCTCTGAAGTACCAGATCATTCCTAATCTGTGTTTTCTGCCTCTAGGCTGTGTCCTTAGGCTTAGAGTAACATATCACTGTGTGTGTGTATATGTACACAGATAAACATGCAAGTGTATACACAGTATACCCTCATTACTCACAGATTCCATGTGTGTGAGTTTGCCTGCTTCATAAAATTTATCCATGACCCCCAAAATCCACTCACAATGTGCATGTTCTCAGCTGAGGCGCAGTCAGACCACCGTCTGCCTTCTTAGTTCAGCTTTCATACTATAAATAAGGTCCTTTTCAGTCTGTTTTGTGTCACCCCTTTTTTTTTGGCATCCATATGCTTTTTATCCATGATTTCTCTATTTCAACTGGCCCCCAAGCATGGCACTGAAGAGCTTTCTAGTTCTTAAGCGCAGAGAGGCTGTGGTGAGCCTCAGGGAAAAAACACACATTAGATGAGCTCCATTCTGGTGTGAGTTATGGTGCATTGGCCATGAGTTCAATGTTTGTGAATCAACAATATATATTAGATAGGGTGTCTTTAAACAGAAACACGCATAAAACAAGGTTATGTATCGATCAGTTGACAGAAATGTTGTGACCTGAGACTCGCAGGAAACTAACCCTGCATTTGCCCTAGAAGCAATGATTCAATTTTCACTAATTCAACATTGATGGCAACTCTGTAGAACACAACGACCATAAATAAGGAGAATCAAATGCACGTGTGTGTTTGTGTGTGTCTCTTTGGGTATGTATCTATCTTTGAAATGGCTTTTTGAAAAGCTATATTAACAGGTCCTCCTTTGTTGATTTGTTTTTTCAAGACAATCATCAAATTCACTTCCCCCAAGGCAACATGGTAAAATCCTAGGGTATGGCTGAAAAGGGGCAGAAATGGTGTGGAACAAAGGTGGAAGTACTCAATGCTGGCTGACTGGATGAAGCATGTTCAGATATCCTCAGCTGTGAGCTGCACATCCATGAACCCACAGCTCCAGCCCCCAGGAGCAGCACATTACCGTGATCCTTTGTGGCTGCTGTGAAGTGACCCAGCTCTGGAGGCAGGGCCCCTATAGACTGAGGATGAAGATTTCTTCCTATGAGAAGACAGGATGAAAGTGAGAGCCTTCCCAGCCCTTCTGGCCTCAGCCACAGAGGACTCATAGAATGTACAAACAAGAAGATGGCAGAGAAGTAGCAAGCTGAGACTGCTTCAGCTAGCCGGAGATCAGCTAGATAGCTTATCTAAAGATTGCAAACACCTGAAAATCCATCGGCAGATCGAAGAGAAGAAGAACAGCAATTCTGGAAACAGAAAAACAACCGCTTTCTGAAAGGTAGGACCGGCGGAGAAGTGAATCCAAAGCGACGGGAAGATAGACCCCGGGGGGAGGGGCCGGCTCCCGGCAAGCGGCGGAGCAACCGCGCACAAAATCAGGACTTTTAAAAGTCTGTTCCGCTGAGGGACATCGCTCCAGAGGCTAAACCGGGGCGAAGCCCACGCGGGGTCAGCGTGGCCTCAGGTCCCGCAGGGTCACAGAAGGATCGGGGGTGTCTGAGTGTCGCAGAGCTTGCGGGTATTGGAACGGGAAAGCCGGCTACAGAGACAGAGCTGACAGTAAGCTCGCAGCTCCGTGTTACCTTGAACCGGTCGCAGGCTCGGTGAGCTCGGAGCACGGCCGGAGGTCAGGCAGACGGGAGTAACTGGGCGCTGTTCTCTGAGGGTGCACTGAGGAGTGGGGCCGTGGGCTCTCGGCTCCTCCGGGCCGGAGACCAGGAGGCCGCCATTTGTATTCCCGTCCTCTGGAACTCTACGGAAAGCGCTCAGGGAACAAAAGCTCCTGAAAGCAAACCCCAGCGGATTACTCACCCCGGCCCCAGGTAAGGGCGGTGTAATTCAGCCTGGGGCAAAGACACTTGAGAATCACTACAACAGGCCCCTCCCCCAGAAGATCAACAAGAAATCCAGCCGAGACCAAGTTCACCTACCAAGGAGTGCGGTTTCAATACCAAGGAGAGCAGCAGATTTCCAGAGGAGGAGAAAGCCAAGCACGGAACTCATGGCTTTTTTCCTGTGATTTTTTTTTTAGTCTTGCAGTTAATTTAATTTTTTCTTTTTCATTTTTTTTTTTTTGTCTCGCCTTCGGGTAAAATTTGTTTTTTTAACTGTTACCTTTTTCTTTTTTAACGATTTTTTACT
>NW_026742037.1:0-4462 GCF_022355385.1 Mustela nigripes
GTGTAAACCTGGCTATTCACAGACCTGTACCCCTGGGGCTAATAATATATTATATGTTAATAAAAAATTTAAAAAATGAAATTTAAAAAATTAAAAAGGCAAAAAATCTAATGATGTATGAATAACATAACCTAATAAAAATATCAATGACAACAGAAAATGGTTCTTTAAAAAAATTACTAAAATTGAGAAACACTTAGCTAGAGCTATCAAAAAGAAATCAGAAATGAGCCAAATAAAATCACAAATGAGAGAGAATAAATAAAAAACAACACCAAACAGGGGCGCCTGGGTGGCTCAGTGGGTTAGGCCGCTGCCTTCAGCTCAGGTCATGATCTCAGAGTCCTGGGATCGAGTCCCACATCGGGCTCTCTGCTCAGCAGGGAGCCTGCTTCCTCCTCTCTCTCTCTGCCAGCCTCTCTACCTACTTGTGATCTCTCTCTGTCAAATAAATAAATAAAATCTTTTAAATAAAATAAAAAAAAACAACACCAAACAAATACAAGTAATTATAAGAGAATATTATGAAAACCTGTATACCAACAATTTGGACAATGTGGAAGATAGAGAAAAAATCCTGGAAACATAAAATCTCCCAAACTGAAACAGGAAGAAATAGAAAACTTGAATTGACCAATTACCAGCAAAGAAATTCAATCACTCACCAAAAAACTCCAAAGAAGGGTGCCTGGGTGGCTCAGTGGGTTAGGCCACTGCCTTTGGCTCAGGTCATGATCTCAGGGTCCTGGGATTGGGTCCTGCATCAGGCTCTCTGCTCAGCGAGGAACCTGCTTCCCTCTCTCTCTCTCTGCCTGCCCCTCTGTCTACTTGTGATCTCTCTCTGTCAAATAAATAAATAAAATCTTAAAAAAAAAAAAAAAACTCCAAAGAGAAAATGTCCAGGACAAGATGGCTTCCCACAGAATTTAACCCAATGTTTAAAGTTTGTTCTTCTCAAACTATTCTAAGAAAGAGAAAAGGGGAAAAAAATCCAAATGGATTCTTTGAGGCTAGCATTACCTTAATACAGAAACCAGATAAAGACTCCACTAAAAGGAACTACAGATCAATATTACTGAAAAACATGTATCCAAAAATTCTCAATAGAATATTGGCAAACTGAATCCAGTTAAATATTGAAAAAAATCATTCCTATAATCAAGTAGGTTTTATTTCTGGACTGCAAATATTTTTCAATATTTGCAAATCAATCAATCTGATACAACATGTTAATTAAAGAAAAAATAAGCAACATATGATCCTCTTAATAGATGCAGAAAAAGCATTTGCCAAAGTACAATATCTATGCATGATAAAAACCCTCAATAAATTAGGTGTAGAAGGAACATCCCTTAATATCATGAAGGCCATATATGAAAAACCCAGTTAATATCATCCTCAATGGGAAAGAAACTGAAAGTATTTCAAATATGATCAGGAACAAAACAGAGATGTCCATTCACATTATTGTTATTTACATAGTTCTAGAAGTCCTAGGACAGTAGAAAATGAAAAGAAATAAAATGTATTCAAATTGACAGGGGAGAGGTCAAACTTTCACTATTTCACATGACATGATATACTATATAGAAAACCCCAAAGACTATTCCAAAAAATTGCTGGCTCTAATACACAACTACAGTAGTTAGAGGATAAAAATAAACTTATAAAAATTTGCTACATTTCTATACATCAATAATGAAGCAAATGAGACATTAAGGAATTGATTCCATTTGTAATTGCACAATAAGATACCTAGGAATAAATATAACCAAAGGGGTGAAATCCTTGTTCTCTGAAGAATAAAATACTGGGGAAAAAACCGAAGAGGACACGACAAAATGGAAAGATATTCCATGCTAATGGATCAGAAGAGCAAATATTGTCAAAATGTCTATACTAATCAAAGCAATCCACACATTTAGTGCACTCTCTATCAAAATACCCAACCATTTTTCATAGAGGTAAAATAAATAATCCTATAATTTATTTATTTGGAACAACAAAAGACCCTGCCTGAATAGCCAAAGCAACCTTGAAAAAGGAAAATAAAGCTGAAGACATCACAACTGTGGACTTCAAATTATATTACAAAGCTGTAGCTAACAAAACAGGATGGTACTGTCAAGAATACAGGACAATAGATCAATGGAACAGAAGAAAAAACCCAGAAGTAAACCCACCAGTATATGGACAATTAATCTTCAACAAAGCAGGAATGAATATCCAGTGGGAAAAGAACAGTCTTTTCAAAAAAATGTTGTTGGAAAAATTGGACAGTAACATAAAGAAGAATGAACTGGAACCACTTTCTCTCACAATACATGAAAACAAATTAAAAATAGATTAAATACCTGAATGTGAGATATGAAACCAACAATATCCTACTGGAGAATACAGGCACTTACTCTTTGACATTGACCCTACCAAACATTTTCTAGGTTTGTCTACTCAGGCAAGGGGAAAAAAAGTGAAAATGAATTATTGAGAATACATCAAAATACAAATGTTCCACACAGTGATGGAAACAATCAACAAAACTAAAACTCAACCCACAGAATGGGAGAAGCTATTTACAAAGATATGTCTGAGAAAGGGTTTGTATCTAAAATATGTAAAGAACTTATAAAACTCTACATCCAAAAATGAATAATCCAATTTAAAAATGATCAGAAGACAAACAGACGATTTTTCCAAAGAAAACATAAAGATGACCAACAGATGTATGAAAAGATGTTCAACATCACTGATAATCAGGGAAATACAAATCAAAACTACAATGTAGGGGCGCCTGGGTGGCTCAGTGGGTTAAGCCACTGCCTTCAGCTCAGGTCATGATCTCAGGGTCCTGGGATTGAGTCCCGAATCGGGCTCTGTGCTCAGCAGGGAGCCTGCTTCCTCCTCTCTCTCTCTGCCTGCCTCTGCCTACTTGTGATCTCTGTAGAATAAATAAATAAAATCTTTTTTAAAAACTACCATTTAATATCATCTCAGACCTGGATAAAATCAACAAGATAAGAAACAATGTAGAAGAGTGAATTGGGGGAAATTGGAGGGGGAGAAAAACCATGAGAGGCTCTGGACTCTGAGAAATAAACTGAAGGTTTTAGAGGGGAAGGGGATGGGGAGATGGGTGAGCCTAGTGGTGGGCATTAAGGAGGGCACATATTGTGTGGAGCACTGGATGTGGTACCTAAACAATGAATCTTGGAACACTGAAAAAAAAATAAAATTATTAATTAAAAAAAAAGAATGTGCTGGTAAGGATATGAAAGGGGAACCCTCTTACACTATTGGTGGAAATGAAAACTGGTGCAGCCACTCTTTAAAACAGGAGGGGCGCCTGGGTGGCTCAGTGGGTTAAGCCACTGCCTTCGGCTCAGGTCATGATCTCAGGGTCCTGGGATCGAGTCCCACATTGGGCTCTCTGCTCAGCAGGGGCCTGCTTCCTTCCCTTCCCCTCTCTCTGCCTGCCTCTCTGCCTGCTGTGATCTCTCTCTGTCAAATAAATAAATAAAATCTTTAAAAAAATAAAATAAAATAAAACAGTATGGAGTTTCCTCAAATATTTAAAAATAGAAAGACTCTAAAACCAAGCGATTGCACTTCTAGGTGTTTACCCAAAGAATACAAAAATATTAATTCAAAGGAATACATGCACCTTTGTGTTTATAGCAGTATTATCTATGATAGCCAAATTATGGGAAAAAAGCCCAAACAATCATTGACTGATGAATGTATAAAGAAGAGGTGGTATATAGATATTATGGAATATCAGTCAGTCATAAAAAAATGAAATATTGCCATTTGCAAGGATGTGGATGGAGCTAGAGTATTATGCTAAGTGAAATAAGTCAGTCAGAGAAAGACATATTCCATATGATTTCACTCATATATGGAATTTAAGAAATAACATAAACAAGCAAAGGGAAAAAAGAAAAGACTGGGAAGCAAACCAAGAAAGAGACTCTTAAATACGGAGAACAAACTGATAGTTACTAGAAGGGAGGTGGGTAGGGCATGGGTAAAATGGGTGATGAGGATTAAGGAGTGTAGTTGCTCTGATGATTACCAGACGTTGTATGGTATACAGTATATTGAACTATATAGAACTATATTCATCACCTGGCACTAATATTGCACTGTATGTTAATTAACTGGAACTTAAAAACTTTAAAAAAGGAGTTGTATATATTTCTCATGTCAAATAGCCCAATAATACATTCTCAAAGGACATATTCAGTTCTTCTTTTATGCTAAATTAATTATCTCCTTAGTATGCAGTGAATAAAAATGCTATAAAGGAATGACAAAAGGCTATTAATGTCATAGCCACACAGTACAAAAAACATTCATTCAGCATGCATATAAAAAGCACCTCTGGGGGCGCCTGGGTGGCTCAGTGGGTTAAGCCGCTGCCTTCGGCTCAGGTCATGATCTCAGAGTCCTGGGATCGAGTCCC
>NW_026742038.1:0-1210 GCF_022355385.1 Mustela nigripes
AAAAAAAAAAAAAAGAGGGAGGGAGGGGAGGGGTCAAGATGGCGGAGAAGTAGGAGGCTGAGACTACTTCAGCTAGCAGATCACCTAGATAGCTTATCTAAAGATTGCAAACACCTGCAAATCCATCGGCAGATCGAAGAGAAGAAGAACAGCAATTCTAGAAATAGAAAAACAACCACTTTCTGAAAGGTGGGACTGGCGGAGAAGTGAATCCAAAGCGACGGGAAGATAGACCCTGGGGGGAGGGGCCAGCTCCCAGCAAGCAGCGGAGCAATGGAGCACAAAATCAGGACTTTTGAAAGTCTGTTCCACTAGGGACATCGCTCCAGAGGCTAAACTGGGGTGAAGCCCATGCGGGGTCAGCGTGGCCTCAGGTCCCGCAGGGTCACAGAAGGATCGGGGGTGTCTGAGTGTCACAGAGCTTGCGGGTATTGGAACGGGAAAGCCGGCTACAGAGACAGAGCCGACAGTAAGATCACAGCTCGTGGTTACCTTGAATCGGTCGCAGGCTTGGTGAGCTCGGCGTGTGGCCGGAGGTCAGGCAGACGGGAGTTACTGGGTGCTGTTCTCTGAGGACACACTGAGGAGTGGGGCTGCGGGCTCTCGGCTCCTCCAGGCCTGAGACCAGGAGGCCGCCATTTGTATTCCCGTCCTCTGGAACTCTACAGAAAGCGCTCAGGGAACAAAAGCTCCTGAAGCAAAGCAGAGCGGATTACTCAGCCCGGCCCCTGGTAAGGGTGGTGCAATTGCGCTTGGGGCAAAGACACTTGAGAATCACTACACCAGCCCCTCCCCCAGAAGATCAACAAGAAATCCAGCCAAGACCAAGTTCACCTACCAAAGAGTGCGGTTTCAATACCAAGGAGAGCAGCAGAATTCCAGAGGGGGATAAAGCAAAGCACAGAACTCATGGCTTTCTCCCTGTGATTTTTTATTCTTGCAGTTAATTTAATTTTTTTTCTTTTTCATTTTTTTTCGCTTCCTCTGCTAAAATTTTTTTTTACTTTTACCCTTTTCTTTTTTAACATTTTTAACTAGTTTATCTAATATATATATTTTTCTTTTTTATTTTTATTTATTCATTTTTCTTTTTTTAATTCTTTTCTTTTCTTTCTTTTTCTTTCTTTCCTTCTGAAACTCTTTTTATCCCCTTTCTCCCCCCTCACGATTTGGGATCTCTTCTGATTTGGTTAAAGCATATTTTCCTGGG
>NW_026742038.1:1310-2893 GCF_022355385.1 Mustela nigripes
TTCTCCCCCCCTCACGATTTGGGATCTCTTCTGATTTGGTTAAAGCATATTTTCCTGGGGTTGTTGCCACCCTCTTAGTATTTTACTTGCTCCTTCATATACTCTTATCTGGACAAAATGACAAGGCGGAAAAATTCACCAAGAAAAAAGAACAAGAGGCAGTACCTAAGGCTAGGGACCTAAACAATACAGACATTGGTAATATGTCAGATCTAGAGTTCAGAATGACTATTCTCAAGCTTATAGCCGGGCTCGAAAAAGGCATGGAAGATATTAGAGAAACCCTCTCGGGAGATATAAAATCCTTTTCTGGAGAAATAAAAGAACTAAAATCTAACCAAGTTGAAATCAAAAAAGCTATTAATGAGGTACAATCAAAAATGGAGTCTCTCACTGCTAGGATAAGTGAGGCAGAAGAAAGAATTAGAGATATAGAATTGTCAATTAACCAAATGACAGAGAATAAAGAAGCTGAGCAAAAGAGGGACAAACAGCTACTGGACCATGAGGGGAGAATTCGAGAGATAAGTGACACCATAAGATGAAACAACATTAGAATAATTGGGATCCAGAAGAAGAAGAGAGAGGGGGGCAGAAGGTATACTGGAGAGAATTATTGGGGAGAATTTCCCCAATATGGCAAAGGGAATGAGCATCAAAATTCAGGAGGTTCAGAGAACGCCCCTCAAAATCAATAAGAATAGGCCCACACCCCATCACCTAATAGTAAAATTTACAAGTCTTAGTGACAAAGAGAAAATCCTGAAAGCAGCCCGGGAAAAGAATTCTGTAACATACAATAGTAAAAATATTAGATTGGCAGCTCACTTATCCACAGAGACCTGGCAGGTCAGAAAGAGCTGGCATGATATATTCAGAGCACTAAACGAGAAGAACATGCAGCCAAGAATACTATATCTAGCTAGGCTATCATTGAAAATAGAAGGAGAGATTAAAAGCTTCCAGGACAAACAAAACCTGAAAGAATTTGCAAACACCAAACTAGCTCTACAGGAAATATTGAAAGGGGTCCTCTAAGCAAAGAGAAAGCCTACAAGTGGTAGATCAGAAAGGAACAGAGACAATAAACAGTAACAGTCACCTTACAGGCAATACAGTGGCACTAAATTTATATCTCTCAATAGTTACCCTGAATGTTAATGGGCTAAATGCCCCAATTAAAAGACACAGGGTATCAGAATGGATAAAAAAAAACAAAACCCATCTATATGTTGCCTCCAAGAAACTCATTTTAAGCCCGAAGACACCTCCAGATTTAAAGTGAGGGGGTGGAAAAGAATTTGCCATGCTAATGGACATCAGAAGAAAGCAGGACTGGCAATCCTTATATCACATCAATTAGATTTTAAGCCAAAGACTATAATAAGAGATGA
The DNA here is from genome assembly GCF_022355385.1 of Mustela nigripes. Taxonomy (NCBI): domain Eukaryota; kingdom Metazoa; phylum Chordata; class Mammalia; order Carnivora; family Mustelidae; genus Mustela; species Mustela nigripes. The sequence continues at coordinate 2,705 of NW_026742038.1, forward strand.
GGAAGGGCACTATATCATACTCAAAGGGTCTGTCCAACAAGAAGATCTAACAATTTTAAATATCTATGCCCCCAACGTGGGAGCAGCAAACTATATAAACCAATTAATAACAAAATCAAAGAAACACATCAACAATAATACAATAATAGTAGGGGACTTTAACACCCCCCTCACTGAAATGGACAGACC
>NW_026742038.1:2993-3446 GCF_022355385.1 Mustela nigripes
AAGAGATGAGGAAGGGCACTATATCATACTCAAAGGGTCTGTCCAACAAGAAGATCTAACAATTTTAAATATCTATGCCCCCAACGTGGGAGCAGCAAACTATATAAACCAATTAATAACAAAATCAAAGAAACACATCAACAATAATACAATAATAGTAGGGGACTTTAACACTCCCCTCACTGAAATGGACAGATCATCCAAGCAAAAAATCATCAAGGAAATAAAGGCGTTAAGCGACACACTGGACCAGACATCACAGATATATTCAGAACATTTCATCCCAAAGCAACAGAATACACATTCTTCTCTAGTGCACATGGAACATTCTCCAGAATAGATCACATCCTTGGTCCTAAATCAGGACTCAACCAGTATCAAAAGATTGGGATCATTCCCTGCATATTTTCAGAGCATTGTGGTCTGAAAATATGCAGGGAATGATCCCAATCT
>NW_026742038.1:3546-4461 GCF_022355385.1 Mustela nigripes
ACATTCTTCTCTAGTGCACATGGAACATTCTCCAGAATAGATCACATCCTTGGTCCTAAATCAGGACTCAACCAGTATCAAAAGATTGGGATCATTCCCTGCATATTTTCAGACCACAATGCTCTGAAGCTAGAACTCAACCACAAAAGGAAGTTTGGAAAGAAACCAAATACATGGAGACTAAACAGCATCCTTCTAACGAATGAATGGGTCAACTGGGAAATTAAAGAAGAATCGAAAAAAATCATGGAAACAAATGATAATGAAAATACAACGGTTCAAAACATGTGGGACAAAACAAAGGCAGTCCTGAGAGGAAGATATATAGCGGTACAAGCCTTTCTCAAGAAACAAGAAAGGTCTCAGGTACAAAACCTAATGCTACACCTAAAGGAGCTGGAGAAAGAACAGAAAGAAACCCTAAGCCCAGAAAGAGAAGAGAAATCATAAAGATCAGAGCAGAAATCAATGAAATAGAAACCAAAAGAACAATAGAACAAATCAACAAAACTAGGAGCTGGTTCTTTGAAAGAATTAATAAAATTGATAAATTCCTGGCCAGACTTCTCAAAAAGAAAAGAGAAAGGACACAAATAAATAAAATCATGAATGAAAGAAGAGAGATTACAACTAACACCAGAGAAATACAAACTATTATAAGAACATACTATGAGCAACTCTAAACTGAAAGCTTTTCCGCTAAGGTCAGGAACACGGCAGGGATGTCCATTATCACCACTGTTATTCAACATAGTACTAGAAGTCCTAGCCTCAGCAATCAGACAACAAAAGGAAATTAAAGGCATCCAAATTGACAAAGAAGAAGTCAAACTATCACTCTTCGCAGATGATATGATACTATATGTGGAAAACCCAAAAGACTCCACTCCAAAACTGCTAGAACTTATACAGGAA
>NW_026742039.1:0-4459 GCF_022355385.1 Mustela nigripes
AGACCACTAGGCCACCTAGTAGAACTGGACAATAGGCTCACGATGTGACCTTGGACCTGGAGACCAAAAAAAGAGATCTGAGCTGGGCCACGCAGACACTGAGACAGGAGGCTCACCATGTGCCCTTGTACCCCGAGACAAAATCTCAGCTCTATGCTTCTATAAAGAATCACCTTGAGAGTGGACTTACAATGAGCCCTTGGACCTTGAGCCAAAGAAAGCAGCTCTGGACTGGGCGACGCCAACACCTGAAGAACAGGCTGACCATGTGCCCTCGTACCAAAGAATATCTCAGCTCTTTATTAGGCCAAATGTCCACTGGGAGAGTAGTGCCCTTGATTATGTCAACCAGTAAAGGAACTCTGGGCTAGTCCCAGAAGATACCTTGAGAGTGGGATCAGCACATACCCTTGGATGGGGAGGCCAGCAACACAGAACTTTGTTAGGCCAAGAAGGCACCTGGATAGCAGGATTACCATGTGTTCCTTAAAGTCAATAAGAATAGCACAGCTCTTCACAAGGCCAAGCAGGCAAATTGAGAGTGGGGTTACTATATGCCCTTGGGCCAGGAGAACAACAACTGATCTGTCTAATCAGCCTGAGACAGGCTCACTGTGCTCCCTTGGACTTCAAAATCATCACCTCCGGTCTGTGCTCAAGCAAGTAGACACGTAGATAACAGGCTTACCATATTCCAATGTGAGGCAGTCCTTGGAAGAACAATATGACAAGACCAAGGAAGCAGGCTAGAGTGAGGCCAGAGGCATGAGACCATTCCCTGTCTCTGGGTCAGGAGGTTTTGGGTCAGGGCGGGAGGCAAAATGGTATGAGATGACAGGATGGTGGGATCCATTATGACCAAGGAAGTACTGCAGGAGTTGGGGAGACATGTGGGATTCACATTGGGAGTTTTATGTGTATGGGTGTTTGCACAGAGTAAGGCACAGTGTGAGAGAGGTGGGAATAGGTGCACCTTGGAGACTTCAGGGTCTTGGAACCACTTCCAAGGGTCAGTGCTGACATTCTGATAAATTGGACACTGGGGGTCAGAATGGAGTTGGAAGATGAGATTCCTGGCTGGCTCCAGTGACCTGGTGTCTCCAATGGACTCCAACTGAGTGTGTAGCGTAAGGGTCTAGAGCTGTGGCTCCTGGGCTGAGCTCAGTTATAGCATTTTGCTCATACCACTTCATTATACCCAGATGGGAACAATGAGGAGGCTTCCTTTGTGGGTTGGAAGTGAAATTCAGGAGAACTTGTTAAAGGAGAGGCTTGAATCCATAAGCTGGATGATGTATGAGCTAATTTGAGGGTGCTGCTTTTGGGAGCCAGTGTGAAGGTTGGTAGAGTCCAGGTAACTTAAATGTAAGTGGGATATGGGTTGCTTGTGTGTATTCCTAGCACTTAAAACATCCTGTGCTTATCTGTTCAGACCCTGCTCACCCTGTCCTGGCTTCCACAAACATCAGGCCCCTGGGTTGGCTATTACCAGAGAGCTGCTCACATCTTGAGCCTATATTCCTTTATATCGAAAATGGGGACAACTTTACTAAGATGTGATTGTGTGAGCAGGAGGCAAGAGAAGGTAGTTTCAGAGAGGAGATCTACAAAGGCAGGGACAGATGCAGTGTACAGGACGGAAGGAAGAAGGGAAAATTGAATCTGAGCCAGGTCCTTGTCCTGGTCTTTCCTCCCCAAAGAGAAAACATCAGCATTTGGAAGGTAGCAGTGTGCGGGTTGCCTTTGTTCCATACCTGGCCCTCCCTGCCCCTTATGGCTCTAGGGCATCAAAGGAAAGCATCTGTCCAGCAGAAAGCAGATGCTTCCAAATGGAGCCACCCAGGTGCTCCAGTCCATGATTAAATCAGTTTTTCACTATTCAATCTGTTTGATTAAGCAACACTTTTTTGGGGCTGCCTTCTGTGTGTTGTTAACACTAACACATTTTGTTTTCCTTTGCTCTTTTGTAATCACTGAGGAAGTTAGGAATCTTTTCATGTGACTATTGGCTGATGGTTTTCTCCGTGGGATATTTCTGTTCCAGTATTTTCATGGTTTTAAAGGGACCTACCTTTCTTTCTTGATTTCTAGTTATCCTATCTAGATTTGTATACAGTTCCTTAGCTCAATAGAGCCTTTCCTAGTTTTAGTCCTGTCATGTGGTGGGCAAGATTTTATTTTTTGAAACTTTGAATGAGTAGAGTCCAACTTCCAAACCTTCTTGTTCTTCCCGATTTTGGTGTCATAGCATTTTGCTCATACCACCTCATTATACACAGATGGGAACAATGAGGAGGCTTCCTTTGTGGGTTGGAAGTGAACTTCAGGGGAACTTGGTAAGGGAGAGGCTTACCTCTCCCTAATCTCTGCCACCTCCTCCAGATCCTAAAACTGTTTTCCTGTTGTATATTCCAAAAATCTTCTGATGTCGTCTTTCGTATTTAGGCTGCCTCAGTCTGGAATAGCGTTTTAGGCTCTTCTGTTCCATGTGGATATTCACGTCGTATATCACCACTTTGTCAAAGTCGGCCCTTTTGGGGTTTTCTGTTTCCTCTGGTCATTTCAATAGTCCTTTTGTAATACATCCAATCCCATCAGATTCTCCTCTCATTCTCTTTCTACCTCACTCTTTCTCTCAATTCATTCTTCCCATTTGCTGGGGAAGAACTAGTCCTTTTCATTTCTGTGGAAATAGAATTGGGTTCTCCACGAACACAGGCACTTGATAGATGGGAAACTGGGATTGCATTGAATGATCAAGGTGGGGTCAACTGAAACTTTATGTCATCCATTCTATGAACCTGTTCTACGAACATAGGTAACATATTAACATATTGGACATCCCATTGATTTAGATCCTAAATACCCCTTAGTCATCTTTGATGGTTTTCTGGATGGAGACTTGTGTAGAGACTGTATAAAGTCTTTGGGTAGATGAAGTCCTTGGTTTGGTGCTCTCCTCAATAGGATTCAACCTTTGTTCATATTTCACAGAACTCCAATGAATTTTTCTTAATGTTTAACTTACATCCGATGACTTTGATTCAGTCACTTCCTGATCCGAATACTTTGTACATTCTCATAGAATATCTTTCTCTACAGTTTGCACTCAATTTATCCCATTGTTATCCCTTCCACGTTTTCTCCATCACTTCTTATACTCGTTAGGACGTCCCCTTCTAGGTTTGTAGAATACTTGTTCAATTTTAGGTGTTCAATAGCCCCGAATTTGTTTCTGCCTTGGTGAGCTGATTTTGTATCTCATAGAAGCAGCACATCATTATGTGTCTATGTGGATATGGATACAATCCAACACATTTAATCTTTTCATTAGAATATAGAAACCATTGACATTTCATGAGATGACTGAGCCCTTCCATTTTTGTCCCTTGTCTTGCAATTGGTTTGCTTCATCCCTTTTTACATCCCTTTCTAAAGATACATTTGTTTTCTGTATGTCTTTGAAATGCTGATAAATGCTGTCAGCCTCCAAATCTTTGGCCACTTAAAGTACATACCCCATGAGTAAAAGGAATGTAGACTTACAAAGAAGAACCATTTAGCTTTTATAGGTTTTAAAACACTAGAGAATTTACTTTCCCAAAAAGAAACAAATTCAGAAGGAAAGAGTAGGATGAAAGTCAACTTCATCAGCCTATATACAGATACACAATGCCAAAAAACCTGTAAACTCCAAAAACATGCCAACTGTTTTTAAAAACGATGGCACGTGACATTAGGTAACAAAAACTTTCATGGAGATGGAGGAGGTCAAGGTGGTCGAATGGTTCAGTAAGCACCAAAATCATGTGAATAACCTTGTAAGGAAAGAAGGAAGACTGAGATTCCTCACAAAAATGTATTATTACACAAAAAATTTAAAAAAATTAAAAAAGGAACATATATATATATATTTCATACACATACACACACACATATGAAACATATGTGTGTGTGTGTGTGTGCGTGTGTGTGTATGCATATAAACTATGCATATAAACTATCCCAGTTCTAAACCCCAGCACCTGCGAGCATGACCTTATTTGGAAATAGGATCCCTGGAGATGTAGGTAGCTAGGATAAGGTCATATTTGTGTAGGCTGGGCCCCTAATTCAGGAGGACTTGTGTCCTTCTCAGAAGGGCAACTTGGGATACACAGATATGCACTGAGACAGAAGGCCATGTGAAGAAGTCCATAGACAGGGCAATACTACAAGCTTAGCCAGGGGCCTGGAACAGATCCTTCCTTAATACCTAAAAAAGGAGGATGGCCTAACAACATTGTAGCCTCTAGAACTGTAACACTGTCCACTGCTGTAGTTTCAACCTCTAGGCTTGTGGTATGTTGTTATAGCACCCCTAGAAAACTAATACAAACCTCGTTAAAGGAAAGAAACCAACCATAAACCCATGGGGAATTGGAAAAGAAAAAAAATTCTATCTACCTAACTATCAATA
>NW_026742040.1:0-4459 GCF_022355385.1 Mustela nigripes
CAGGACGGCTTGTACCAATAGCCCAACGCTGAAACTCATTGCTTCTGGAATGTCGTGGGGCTAATTTGCAATCAAGTCAAAATGGGGCTATGGTAATACAGACCCAGAGACGTGCTTTCTCAATGCCCAGCCTGCTCCTCCTCCTCCTCCTCCTCCTCCTCCTCCTCCTCCTCAAGAAGCTGGACAGTGGTCCCAAGGTGAGCACTCCCTTCTCTGCTTTTATTTCTTCCTTGGCCTCAGCTCCCCTTAGCTCTGAAGATTTCTGGAGACTTTAAAAGGGATTCTGTCCACAGCCCCAAGGATGGTGAAAAGTACCTTCCATTTGGCACCCCGCCCCCAAAACACACATTCACAGCCTTCCCATCTGTAGCGCCTCGGCCTTCTTCTTCTCAGCCTTCCTCCTCTTCTGCCACTGAGCAGAGCCCCCCTGTCCCTCATCTGTCTGGTCCCACTCTGCCGCCACGCCTCAGCTAGAAGTTAGAAAAGCCAGCTGACCCGATGATTTCTCACAGTGTTGGGAATGACTTATCACCCCCCCCCCTACACACACACACACACACACACACACACACACACACGCGCGCCCTATACCCTGGGCAGCAGGAAGGGGGGTGGTTCCCAGTGCTGATGACCTGTCCTCAACAAAACAGAATGACTCCTGAAGTGTGGCACCGAGCTGGGGTTAGCAAGCTCATTAGCAAGTACATTCTGCTCTCCTCCTGGTCCCCCCACTGCTCCCTCTCCGAGACACACAGTCTCGCATGTGGTCCCACAGACTTTGCTTTTAAGTTTCCTCCGAGCACGAAGGTGTGCTGTCGCATACAGAGGTGTCTCCGCGGACTGGTCCCCTCGCGTGACCCTCTGTTCCTACCTGTGAAAAATCAGAGAACAGGGAGATGGTCCTGAGTTTGGAGATTTGTGCTAAATGCACCCCCAAGCTCAGCGAGGTTACTGATTCAGTGCAGAGAGTGAGGTGTCTCAAATGTTTGCTTGGGGCCCAGCAGTCTTGTTTCTTGGAGACTCCTGGGCTTTTTATAACCCTCTTTGGATTATGCATGAAGGAGGGGAGGAGTGAGAGGGGGTGGGGAAAGGGAAGATGCTGGAGGAAGGGCAGGCTGAGCTTCCCCACACAAGAACCCAGCCTTGAACTTGGTTCTCAGTTTTGGGTTGGGATAACCAAAATGGAAGAGAAGGACTGTTTCTTTGGCCTGTTCTAGGATCTCCTTAAAGGGGGAGCTTTTTGTTCAGGGCAAATAGGTCTTGGTTATGAGATGACATGAAGGGCAGAGAAGAGGCGACAGAGGGTGGGACATGCTCGGGTGGGCTCCGAGAGACCGGGACGGAGGGGAGAGCACGCTGGGGACGGAGGGATGACGTCAGCAAGTATCAGGCCTCATTCCAGAGCAAGCGGTTTGTTACGTCCCTGTTGAGTCATCTTCCAAGACCCGCTGGCATCGCAGTTGACTTGCGTTTTGTTGTTGTCGCTGCTCTTTTGTTTGTTGTGGTTTTTGGAGGGGCAAGAGGGTCTGCTTCTCTGTTTCCTTGCTGCAGCTTCCGTTTTCTGCTTTACTCAAGACAAAAAGGCAGTCCCAGGAGAGACACCAGAACCAGGAGGGGAAGAAAGAGGGAAGGAAGGAGCCAGGGAGACACCTTAGACTTATCTCTACACCCAACAGCCCCGGGAGAGAATGAAGCGCCATTCCTGAGAGAGATAGGGAGGTGAGATCCGTACCCATCAGATCGAAGTGCCTGACTTAGAAACAAAGCCTTTCATGCGGGCCACGGCACTTTTCCAGTGAGCCCCTTACGCCATGGTTCCCAGCAAAGATGCAGCAAGTTCCTCCCTATCAAAGGAAGAGAAAGAGCTGCCTTTTTGCCACTGGACAGAAATGTCTTGGGATGCATTTTAGTACAAAAGACAGACCCCACACTTGGGCATATCCATTACCTTCGGAAGTTTTTAGGCACGTTTCTATTTGATTTATGTCATTTTCACTTTTAAAACGAAAGTGGAGTTGGACAATATTTGATGATACTTATCTTCCTTCCTTCTTGGGTCATTTGTCACCTCCTTCTGATACTGGGTTTTCGACGTCTGTCCTGAGCCTGGCTCGTTTTTCTCCCCATCTTCCCCGCCACTCTTTAGGAGGTAAAAGGCAGTAGGGCTAGGAAGTGGCCACAGAGCTTTCCATTGAAAGAGAAAAGACATTAAAAAAAAAAAACAACTAGTGAACATAAAAGAAAACTATAAAGCAAAGCATACGACTCAGAGAGGGGCAAACCGTGGCCACAGAGAAGATGTTAGGAGCTACCTCACCAATCGGTGTGTGAGGTACAAACCCATGACTCGCTTTCTTAAATCTGGAGCTCTTGAATTGTTTTCGTGTATAACATTAATGGGAAAACATAAAATTAAAAAGCAGTATTTTTTTGCTTCTGCGGTTTCATGATTTTACAAGGTGCCCTGATTGGCATATCAGGGAATTTCTGGGTCTCTTACTATGATACCTCGATGGTTGATGGAGTATCTGTTTGCTTGTTTGAAGTGAGCCCCTTGGGGAGATTTCAAAATGTGGTTGTCAGGAATAAACCACATTTTCTTCTCCAGCTTTGATTTAATTATGTTTGTCACTCATCCACACAAGGCAATAAGGAGGGGGTGCCTTTATGAGAAGACCCGGGTGGCCCTTAAGGAAGGGTCTGGTGCCACTGGCTTGAGTTAAACTGTATCTCCTGTCACCTTAATATTTGGCGTGAAAACAGTTTCATTTTCTTTGCTGGAGTGGCACAAAACGCGATGCCTTTGCTGACCAGGGTCGACTCTCCTTGGGTATATATATGAAGGATATGCATTTTATACTGAAACAGCACTATAAAACCTCTTAGAGAAACCACTTAGAGAAACCACTGGGGTCATCTGTCACCACGTGAGTTCCAACAACGAAACTGGAATTCTGTTCTCTCTCACAAGAATGTTTTCCTTTTCTCTGTTTTCTTTGTTTTCGGTTTTATCGAGGTAGAATTGACAAATAAAAGTACAGGATATTGAGGGGCGCCTGGGTGGCTCAGTCGGTTAAGTGTCTACGTTCAGCCCAGGTCATGATCTCGGGGGCCTGGGATTGAGTCCCATATCCGGAATCTCTGCTCAGTGGGGGGCCTGCTTCTCCCTCTGCGTGCCCCTCCCCCTGTTTGTGTGCTCTCTCTCTTTCTCTTTCTCTTTCATCAAATAAACACATCCATCACCTCACCTTTGTTCAGAGAACACTTAAGTCCCACTCTCTTAACCTTTTGAAAATACTTCTGTTTAAAAAGAAAAAAAAAAAAAAAAGATTGTGTTTGAACTTTTAACAAGAGATAAGATGATGTGTCTTTGTGTCTCTGTGTGCTCTAGAAATCCTCACCAGCCAGCTTTCTGTTTCCGGAACGTCCGTACCTGATCCGCCCCAGGCATGAAGGCTCTCCAGTTGATAGCAGGGATGGTCCTCCTTACCTGTGTGTTTCTGGCCTGTGCTGCACAAAGTCCAATGACCGTGCTGTGCTCCATAGATTGGTTCATGGTCACTGTGCACCCGTTCATGCTGAATAACGACGTCTACGTGCACTTCCATGAGTTACACTTGGGTCTGGGCTGCCCTGCCAACCACGTTCAGCCACACGCCTACCAGTTCACCTACCGTGTCACCGAGTGCGGCATCCGGGCCAAGGCTGTCTCCCTGGACATGGTTATTTACAGCTCGGAGCTGCACTACGCTTCGAAGGGGACTTCTTCTAAGTACATGATCCCTGTGTCCTGCACTGCTCCCCGGCAGTCCCCGTGGCTCCCTCCACCCTGCCCGGTGAGAGTAGCCAATGGGACAGTCACTACAGCCCAACACGGCGGGGCGAGCTATGACGTGTTCACCTTGTCTCAGTCCAGCCAAAGGCCCAACTGCGACTGTCCGCCCTGCGTATTCGGCGAAGAAGAGCATGTCCAGGCCCCGCAGGGCCAAGCGGAGGCTCAGGAGGGCCAGCACCCTGCTTTTGTGGATCTTTCTGAGGACTGGTCCCTTCACTCGGATGATCCCACTGGGTCCATGTGATCACCGGGTTTGAGGAGTCCCTTGGGAGCTTTTTCTAACATTAGTATATAATATTTTCTATTATTAGACAAATAAGTTTGTTGGTAGCCCCCTTATCAGTGCCTTTGAGAGAGGGCAGCTCATGGTTATTTCATGAATAAAATTGTTTTATATTTTTATATCTTTTTTTTAAAATAAATTTTGATGGCATAAAAATATCAGTTCAGCATTTTTATTTGATAAACACATATATAACTTCCACTGGGGGCCAGACACCATTCTGAGGGCTTTACAAAAGTTAGTGCCCAGTCTCCTCTGTCTAGGATGATTGAGCTCCCTTTCAGGACCCGTTTCTCTTACGCTCTGTACCTCCCAACCTAGCCCTGACCCGCACACCTTCT
>NW_026742041.1:0-4457 GCF_022355385.1 Mustela nigripes
AGAGAGAGAGAGGAGGAGGAAGCAGGCTCCTGCTGAGCAGAGAGCCCGATGCGGGACTCGATACCAGGACCCTGAGATCATGACCTGAGCCGAAGTCTTAACCCACTGAGCCACCCAGGCGCCCCCAAGACACATCTTTTTATGATAAGAACCACTAACAGATTAAGTATGGAAGGAACATACATCAGTATAATAAAGGCCATATAGGAAAAACGTACATTTAACATTATACTCACTTGGAAAAAACTGAATGCTTTCCTTTTAAGGTCAGAGAAAAGGCAAGAATGACCAATCTTACCACTCCAAGTCAATATACTATTGGAAGTCATAGCTAGAGCAATGATTCAAGGTAAAGAAATAGTCAATTGGAAAGGAAGAAGTAAAATTGTCACTATTTGCTGATGTTATCTTCATATATATCCCTGTGTGTGTGTGTGTGTGTGTGTGTGTGTACACAATTCTCTGTATATAGAGATATAGATAGTGAGTTATAGATATAAATAGATATAGATATATGATCCCCCAAAATCCAAAAGTTTGGAACTATGAGATCAAATGAAGAAATACAGTAAAGTTGCAGAACAGAAAATCAACATACAAAAATCTGTAGCATTTGGGTTCTGGTACAAGATGGTGACAGAAGATGCTGAAATCACCAAATCCATGCATACATAAATCAACACCTATTTGTAGAGCAATTCCTCCTGAAGAAAAACTTAGAGCTGAATGAACAGCCTCCCAAAAGGTGAACCCAGGGAAATCCATAGCATAACACATAATAATTTAAATGTCACATATAACACCCAGTTACCCCCATCCCCCCACCCCCTCCCCTCTGCAACTCCAGGCTTATTTCCTAAAGTCCAAAGTTTCTCTGATTTCTTCATGTTCAGTTTTCCCTCCATTCCCCTATAATCCTGCACACTTTTCCTTATGTTCCACATAATCCTTGAACACTACATCAAAAACTAATGATGTACTATATGTTGGATAATTGAACATAATAGAAATAATTTGAACCATGAGAGACCATGGACTCTGAAAAGCAATCTGGGGGTTTTGAAGGGGTGGCGGTTGGGAGGCTGGAGGAGACTGGTGGTGGGTATTATGGAGGGCACATATAGCATGGAGCACTGGGTGTGGAGCATGCATGAACAATGAATTCTGTTACACTGAAAGAAATTAAATAAAAAAAGACATAAGAAAAAATAATAATTTGCATGTCAAAGTTTAAAGATAAAGAGAGTATTTTAAAAGAAGCAAGAGGAAGAGATTGTTTATTTACAAATGAAACTTCATAATGCTATCAGAGGATTTGTCAGCAGAAACTTTATAGGCCTTCTTGAAACACTGAAAAAATACAATAAATTAAGATAAAAGAAAGCTTGTAGGCCATATGAGGATGGCATACTATTGATTAAACAAACAAACAAACAAACACAAAACAAAACAAACAAACCCACTAAATACAAACATTCTCTACCCTGAAGATTATCATTCAGAATTGAAGGAGAAATTAAGAATTTTTCAGACAAAACAAGTTAAAAGAGGCCATCACTATTAAACTTCCTTACAAGAAATGTTTAACAGGTTTCTTCAAGTGGAAAAGTAAAAGCCATCATTGTACATAAAAAATTATGAATAAGAAGATGTAAAATATGACTATACACACACACACACACATATATATATGTATATATGTACACAAATATATAATGTGGAGAGGAAAGTAAAACAATTTTTTTATGAATGTGGGGCACCTGGGTGGCTCAGTGGCTTAAAGCCTCTGCCTTCCACTCAAGTCATGATCCCAGTGTCCTGGGATTGAGCCCCACATTGGGATCTCTGCTCAGCAGGGAACCTGCTTCCCTTTCTCTCTCTCTGCCTGCCTCTCTGCCTGCTTGTGATATCTGTCAAATATATAAATAAAATCTTAAAACAAAAATAATGTTTTTGACCATAACTGAACATAAACTTACTATAGACTGCTATGCATTAGGATTTATATATGAATCTCATGGCAACCCCAAACCCCAAACCTGTAGTAGATACACAACAAAAGAGAAAGAAAGTCAAACACTACAAAAATTCATTCAACATGAAAAAAGAGTAAAAGGGAGGAGAAAAAAAAGTACAAACACAACTAGAAAATAATTTACAAAATGCCAATAAGTACATAGCTATCAGGGGGAGCTAAGATGGCAGAGTAGTAGAAGGACCCTGTGCTTGCCTCAGCCCTTGAACACAACTAGGTAAATGTCAAATCATTCTGAAAAAACAAGAAGTTGATTTGAGGACTGACAGAACAAACTATACAACCAGAGGGAGAGAAGAGGCCACTTTGTTGAAGGTAGGAAGTGTGGAGATGTGAATGGGGAGAAAACAGTTGCAGGTGCTGTGGAGGAGAAGGAGCCCTGATGATGGATAAAGGCAAGAGAGAGGAAGAGACAGAGAGTAGAGAACACAAGAGATTGCACAAGGAAACACTTCCCCAAAGCCACTGACTGGAAAAACCAGAGGGCTGATGACTGATTTTGGAACTCACAGACTGAAGTTCTAGAGGTACACGCTATGGTTGGTGTTGAGTCCATCAGAAAGGATGAATACCCAACCTTTGTAGCAACACGGACGTGACTGGAAGAGATTATGCTGAGTGAAATCAGTCAATCAGAGAGTCAATTATCATATGGTTTCACTTATTTGTGGAGCATAACAAATAGCATGGAGGACATAGGGAGTTAGAGAGGCGAAGGGAGTTGGGAGAAATTGGAATGGGAGGTTTATCATGAGAGACTATGGACTCTGAAAAACAATCTGAGGGGTTTGAAGTGGCGGGGGGGTGGGAGGTTGGAGTAATAGGTGGTGGGTATTATAGAGGGCAGAGATTGCATGGAGCACTGGGTGTGGTGAAAAAATCATGAATACTGTTATCCTGAATTAAATTAAAAAAAAAAAAACAATGGCTCCATGAAGGGTAATAAAATTCATATCATAAGAGTTCCAGAGATAGGGAAAAAGGGGCCGAAGGTGTATTTGAGGAAATTAGAGTTGAAAACTTCCCTAATCTGGGGGAAGGAAACAGACATCCAAATCTAGGAGGCACAGAGAACTCCCATCAAAATCAACAAAAGCAGGCCAACCCCACCACATATTGCAGTTATATTTGCAAAATACAGAGATAAGGACAAAAAATCCTGAAAGCAACAAGAGAAAAGGAGTATCTAACTTAAAAGGTAGACAAATCTGTTAGCAGCAGATCTCTCCACAGAATATTAACAGGCCATAAGCAGGTGGAATCATATATTCAACATGATGAATGGGAAGAATGCAAAGCCAAGTGTCTAGCAAGCTGTCTTTCAGAATAGAAGGACAGATAGAGTTTCCCATGTAAACAAAAACTTAACGAATTCATGACAACTAAACCAGCCCTGCCAGAAATATTAAAAGAGAATCATTCAATGGAAAGAAAGACAAAAAGTGATAAAGTCTAGAAAGGAAGAGTGAAATCTCCAGTAACAAGAATTTAACAAGTGATACAATGACAATCACTTCATATCTATTGATAATCATTCTGAATGCAAGTAGACCAAATGCTCCAAGGAAAAGACATAGGGTGGCAGAGAGGATCGAAAAAAAATAAAAATCCATCTGTATGATGCATACAAGAGACAAATTTTACATCTAAAAATACATGCAGACTGAAAATGTGGGTTTTGATAACCATGTATCATGTTAATGAATATCAAAAGTAAATGCGAATAGCCATACTTATATCAGAAGAACTAGATATTAAAACAAAACCTTTAAGAAAAAATGAGCAAGGGTAATACATCACAAAAATTGTGGTTATCCAACAAGATCTCACAATGAAAACATAATGCTCCCAACCTGAGAGCACCAAAATATATAAGACAATTAAAACAAAAATTAATGAACTCATTGATAATAACACAATAATAGTAGGTTACTTTATCACTCCACTTCAGCCATATCATCTTAGCAGAAAATCAACAAGAAAGCAATGACTTTCAATGAGACACTGGACTAGATCGACTTAGCAGATATATTCAAAAAATTGCATTCTAAAGCAGAAGAATACACAGTCTCTTCTAGTGTATATATGACATTCTCCAGAATACATCACACTGGGTCACAAATCAGGCCTCAACAAGTACAAAAAGATTGAGATCACACCATGCTTAGTTTCCAATCACAACACCATTAAACTTGGACACACACACACACACAATTTCAATGACCACGAAGTCATGAGCATTAAAGAACATCCTACTAGATAATGAATGGGTTAACTAGAAAATTAAGGTAGTATTTTCTTTTTAAAAAGTACAAGGAAAAAATGCAAATAAAAACACAACAGTCCGAAACATTTGGGATGCAGCAAAAGTGGTCATAAGAGGAAAGTATATAACAATATAGGACTACCTCAAGAAGAAAGA
>NW_026742042.1:0-4453 GCF_022355385.1 Mustela nigripes
CCCTTTGAGATCAGGAACACGACAAGGATGTTCACTCTCACCACTCCCGTTCAACATAGTACTAGAAGTCCTAGAAACAAGAGACAGCAAAAAGAAATAAAGCATACCCAATTTGGGAAAGAAGTCAAACTCTCTTTCTCTGCAGATGTTGTGATTCTTTATACCCAAAAGACTCCACCCCCAAACTACAAGAACTCATATAACAATTCAATAATGTGGCAAGATACAAAATCAATGCACAGAAATAACTTGCTTTCTTACTCACTAACCATGAAAATACAGAAAGGGAAATTAGAGAATTGATTCCACCTACTATAGCTCCAAGAACCACAAAATACCTTGGAATTAACCTAACCAAAGAGGTAAAGCATCTGTACATGAGGAACTAAAGAATACTCATGAAAGAAATTGAAAAAGACACAAAAAGTTGGAAAAGTATTCTATGCTCATGGAACAGAAGAATAAACATTGTTAAAATGTCTGTACTGCACAGAGCTTCCAATTCCATCCTGGTTCCATGGAACTTTCAATTCCATCCCAGTCAAAATTCCACCAGCATTTTTTTCAAAGTGCTGGAACAAGCAATCCCAAAATTTGTATGGAACCAGAAAAGATCCCAAATTGATAAGGAAATGTTCAAAAAGAAAACAAAACAAGTGGCATTATTTTGCCTTATTTCAAGCTTTATTACAAAGCTGTGATCACCAAGACAGCATGGTACTGGCACAAAAACAGACACATAGACCAGTGGAAAACAGGAGAGAGCCCAGATATGGATGCAAAACTCTATCGTCAAATAATCTTTGACAAAACAGGAAAAAAAATATCCAGTGGAAAAAAGACAGTCTCTTCAATAAATAGTACTGGGAAAAATGGACAGCTATATATACAAGAATGAAGCTTGACCATCCTCTTACACCATACACAAAGATAAACTCAAAATGAATAAGAGACTTCAACGTGAGGCAGGAATCTATCAAAATCCTAGAGGAGAACATAGGCAGTAAGCTCTTCATTGGACATCATCCACAGCAACTTCTTTCAAGACATGTCTCAAAATGCAAAGGAAACGAAAGCAAAAATGAACTTTTGGGACTTCATCAAGATCAAACACTTCTGCACAGCAAAGGAAACAGTCAATAAAACAAAGAAGTAACCCACAGAATGGGAGAAGATATTTGCAAATGACAGTACAGACAAAGGGCTGTTATCCAAGATCTATAAAGAACTCCTCAAACTCAACACTCAACACGCAAAAAAGCAGATAATCTTGTCAAAAAATGAGTAGACAGGAACAGACACTTCTCCAAAGAAGACATACAAATGGCTAACAAACATATGATAAAATGGTCATCATCATATAATCAGGGAGATTCAAATCAAAACCACTTTGAGATACCACCTTACACCAGTTAGAATGGCCAAAATTAACAGCACAGGAAACAAGTGTTGGAGAAGATATGGAGAAAGGGGAATCATATTCCAGGGTCCTGTCCCTTGAGCTCTCCAATTGGGGAACCCTGAGTCACACCCCACAAGTCCACCTGCCACCCAGGCAGAAACAATGCCTTTCAGAGCTGTGGAAAAGCCTCAGAGTGAGAGAAACCTTTGTGACCAACAGGGCCATATCCAAGCTCTGGCACCATGGCGGGTCAAAAGTCAGATGCTGACGCCTGGCCACAACCCCTCCCTCAACTCTGCTCCAGGAAAGCTCCCCTGCGCTGGGGCCCCCGGGTGGGCCCCATCGTCTCCACACGTTTTCCAGATGGCTGAGACATGCCCTAGGCAAGAAAGTGCTCTAGGCCACAGGGGACAGGGCAGTCCAAAGGGCTGCCCAACACCGACCAATTCTCATGAGTTTTCTGCCCAAATCTTTATCAATTTGGGCGGAAAGCTCGTGAGAATTGGCCAGAAACCCCCCAGCAAACTCGGTTCATGCAACGCATGTCTGCCTGACCCGGGATCCCGAGTTGTCCCAGTCCGAACCCTGCCAGAAAGCCCTGTGAGTCAGGTGCAGACAAGACCAATGCCTCCTGCTCCTCAGCCTCCAGGGGTCCCCTCCCTGGTGCTGGCAGATGCCCCTAGTCCTGGGCCTGAATCCTCACCTGGTTTTTCAGTCTTCCTTTTCCAGGGTCCTGTCCCTCGAGCCCTCCAACTGGGGAACCCTGAGTCCCACGCCACGAGTCCACCTGTCACCGAGCCAGAAATGGTGCTTTTCAGAGCTGCGGAAAATCCTCAGTGTGAGAGAAACCTTCGTGCCCCCACTGAGGCCATCCCCAAACTACAGTTCCATAGCAGGCTGAAAAGTTGGAGGCTGACACCTGGCCAAAACCCCTCCAACAACTCTGCTCTGGGACACTGTGCCAGGGCTCCCAGGTGGGCCACGTTGTCTCAGTGCATTTTCCCAATGGCCGAGACCTGCACTGAGCAAGAAAGCACTCTAGGCCAAGGGGGACAGGGCGGTTCCAAGGGCCGCCCTGTCCCCCACTGATTTGGGTAGAAAGCTCATGAGAATTGGCCGACGTTGTGCAGCAATTGGGACTGCAATGTCCCCTGTGGCCTAGAGCAATTTCTTGCTCGGTGCATTTCGCATCCATCCAGAAAATGCTCTGAGATGACCCTGCCCACCCAAAGGCCCCTGCCCAGGGGAGCTTTCTAAGAGCAGAGTTAAGGGAGGGTTTGGGGCCAGGCATAAGGCTCCAACTTTTCCTTCTGGTTTGGTGTTGACTGTTAGGGATGAAGTTGACAGTGGGGGCATGAAGTTTTCTCTTGCTCTGAGGGTTTTTGCACAGCTCTGAAAGGCAGCGTTTCCTTTTCATTGCAGGTGGATTCATTGGGAACAGGACCCTGGAGATGGAGAAGGAAGACTGATAAACCAGGTGAGAGTCAGGGCCCTGGCCTAGGGGCATGGCAGGCCCCATCTACTGGTGCCACCTCAGGAGGCTGAGTAGCAGGAGGCGGTGGCCTCGCCTGTGCATGACACACTGTGGGCTTACTGGCAGGGTTCGAGCTGGGACAACTCAGAATCCTGTGCAAGGCCCAGGATCCTTGACATGCTGAAAATCTAAGGGGCCACACACCTAAGTGGGTGGCCCTGCAGACATGTGGTGCATGAAGTGAATTTGCCACAGGTTTTCCAGCCAATTCTCAGGAGCTTTCTGCCCAAATCGATATCTATATCGATTTGGGCAGAGAGCTCGTGAGAATTGGCCAGCGTTGGGTGACTATTCAAACCGCACTGTCTCTCATGGCCTAGAGTGCTTTCTTGCTCAGTGCATGTCACGGCCATCTGGAAAACATGCCGAGAACATACTGCCCACCCAAGGGCCCCTGCACAGAGGAGCTTTCCGGGAGCACAGTTGAGGGACAGAGGGACAGAGTATGGCCGGGCGTCAGCCTCCGACTCTTCAGCCCAGTGTGGCACCAATGGTTGGGGATGGCCTCAGTGGGGACATGAAAGTTTCTGACTCTAATTATTTTTTCCACAGCTCTGAAAGGAACCATTTCTTCCTGGTTGACATGTGGACCCATGGGGTGTGATTCAGGGTTCCTCAACTGGAGGGCTTGATGGACAGGACCCTGGAAAAGGAAAGCTGAAAATCTAAGTGAGGGTGAGGGCCCAGGTCCCATCTGCCTGCTCCAGGGAAGGTACCCTAGGAGGCTGAGTAGCAGGAGGCGGTGGCCTCACCAGCTCCTGACTCACTGAGGGCTTTCTCACAGGGTTCAAGCTGGTGGAACTCAGGATCCCAGGCCATGCCCAGGGGGCAGCACTGCAGACTTGTATCACATGAAGCATGTTTGCTGGATGTTTTCTGGCCAATTCACAGGAGCTTTCTGCCCAAATCCTTATCTCTTCACAGATGACATGATGAGAGGTAAGGTGTTTAATGATCCTGACTATGCAGAAAAATGAGACTGCTAATCCACCATGGAGGAAATGGAAGGCATGTCTGTAGTATAAGAGATTTCTTTGAACCAGCAAGCCCTGGTATGAAAGTCAGTGATAAACGACAGCTGCCCAATTGAGGCAGAACTACTGGTAGTCCACAAAACTCAGGAATGAAGGGTTGGGTCACTCCACCAGATAAAGAATCATGACCAGCTGAGGTTCTTGTTCACAGTGAATGTAATGTAGAACAAGCACCCAAAGTAGCAGGTAGAATACCAGCTATGACCATGTGACCAGTTACAGAAATAAGGACTCTAATTATTTTTTTCATAAGATTTTGTTCATTTGTTCCTTTGTTCAGACTGCAAGTGGTGGGTGGGACAGAGGCAGAGGGAGAGAGAATCTCCAGCGATACCATGCTGAGCACAGAGCCCCATGTGGTGCTCAATCTCACGACACTAACATCATGACCTGGGCCAAAACCAAGAGTTGGAGGCTTAACAAACTCAGCCACCCTGGCATTCCAGGACTCTAATTCTTATGAGTATTTCTTCCTTATTTTGT
>NW_026742043.1:0-4452 GCF_022355385.1 Mustela nigripes
TTGCAAAGCCGGGGATTCCCCTGTCAGGGCAACGTCCTAGATGACAACACAGCATTTATACGCCTCCTGAAGAATCTCCACGTTGAGTTCTTGCCCTGTAACTATCATAGGCTTATTCTTACCCCTGCAGCTTTCTCTGGCTAAGTTTACCTCTAGCCCATTGGAACGCCAGGAATTTCTTCCTTTCCTTGAACATACGTACACTCCTTAGCTGGCAATGAAGGGAATGTTCCAACTGGAATCAGAAGAATTGAAAAGCGCCTGGAGATGAAATGCATCATCAGCCTGAGAAGCCTGCCTTCTACCTGCATCAGGGTTCTACAGGAAATAACCAGGGGCCAGAGACAGCAATGGCTGACAGGAGGATAATTATCTTCCTTTGGGATGTACCACAGGAAAAAGGTTCTAAAGCCAGCAGTTCTCAGCCCAGTTATAGAAATGACTGCATGAGAACAGTGACTTAACACAGGAGCATGTGCCTACGGCTTCCTTATTGCTGCCTAGGTTTCTGTTCTGGGTGGTCACAGCCACACCAGCTCCCCACTACCGTAAATAACACACCCCCAGCCTGCTGCGATGTCTCTCTAAACTCTTCCTACCACTTCTGATCCAGCTTCTCTGTATATTACCCTGCTTTTTCCCCTTTAATGACTGGTTTTCCACTTCTGCTTACAACTTGAGTCTATTGCCTTCCCTGGGAATGTTCCAATGCAGTGGTTCTCACATTTTCATGCACTTCTAAATCACCTGGAGGGCAGATTGCAACACAGACTGTGGAGCCTCTTTCCCCACAATCCTGATTCAGTAAGTCTGAGGTAGGGCCTGAGAATTGGCATTTCTAAAAAGTACCTACTGCTCAGTGGTCATGGATGGAAGAAAGAAGATACAGGCATTTTAAATGCTAGAAACAGGTGGTGTCAGCATAGGACTGGACCTTACCTATCACCTATTTCCAGCTTCCTTGTCTATAATCTGCTTTCTCATAAGAATTTAAGGTACATCTATAGGTGTGAATGTGGGTATACAGATGCACACATAAACGTACTCTCATAGATTCATTAATACATATATACATTTTTTCATATTTTATATATGCATATGTATAAACTCCGAATTCTGATAAGATAATAAACTTTAATTTATTGCATATGAAAAATTGAAGGCTCAGGGAAAATAAATGACTTTTTAAAGATAATACAACTGCTGTTAGACATTGAACCAGTATGCTGTCATTTTGATTTCAATCTATTTTTTTGGTTACTAAATCATGTATCTTTTCTGTAAAGGAAATTAAATGCCTAAATAATTAAATAAATATCATCAGCCTTTTATCCTGAAGTTCGTTTTTTTTTTTTTAAATTTGGGTTTCAATTTCTTTTGTGTATATCTATCTTTCAAGGATTGCAAAGGAAGAAATATGCATCACCAGCTAACTGTGTCCTTCCATTTACAACAAAAGCAGGCACAGACTGAATGGTCAGATTGGTCTAGTTTGTATAAAGTGGACTCAGATAGAGAGAAAATATTGTTTTCTTATCCCAACAGAGGGCATAAAATCCCAACTACAAAGATAAAGGAAGATCCAACTTTAGGTGTTTATTCTGAGAGAAGTAAACACACTGACCGAGAGAATTATTTTAATAAAAAAAACAAGACTCCTTGGGAGTGAGTATATGCTTAGGTCATCCTCACTACTGGTTACCTGGACCTTATGCTTGGCTTCAGATGGAAGAAAACCAAGTAATCGGAGTCTATAAAGCTCTTGGGAAAATATGGTCTAATTTCTGCTCCAGGGATGCTCATTATCTTTAATGTTGATTCAACATGATTATTGCTGCCTGGTATATGGCAATAAAATTATAGCCTTACTTTATTCTTAATAATAACATGCCTCTAACTTATCTAACATTCAACTATGTGCTGATCATTGTGCTGAAGAGTAGATATGTATAACTTAATCCTTGTGAAAAATAGGAATTATCTTATCATGGGAATTCTGGCTGGGAGATGTCATGACTCATCAAAACTCATGCAGGCTCCAAGTGGCCACGTGACAGTCAGAACCAGGTTTTGTCAAATTCTGAAGCCAGTACTGTTATTCATTATGCTAACTGGGCTCTGAAGCAACTGGAAACACTTTGGGGCTGATTATCCCTTTAATTCATTGCTTTCTGGATTTTTCACCACCTCCACCCCCACTCCACAGTGGGCTGCATATTTTGGAAGTGATTTTTTTTTTCCCTATCAAATTTCACTGCAACTTTATTTTTTACTTTTATCTTTCAGATAACCATGTTGGAAATAATTGTTCAACTTTCAAACTTCATTCTGACTCTTTTAAGGATGACATGGAGCAATTTCTGGAGAAAGGAGAGAAAGGCAAGGAGAAAAGAGCGACTCAAGAACTAGCAAGGGACTGGGTCCTTATGCTGATTTAAGGAACTTCGGTATAAAATACAAACTATTGAAGTTTTGGAAGCAGAGTATTCACTTGCTTGGAAATTAGTCAAGAGGCAATTGCAATAGTCCATGCAAGAGATGATCCAAGTTTAGCCTGGATTTGAATGCTAGTAATGAAGTAAGCATAACCAGAGGTAATAAGGAGGAAAAGTTGTCAGGATTTCATGCCTGCTGAGGATACGAGAGAGAGATGTTGACAATAACTCCCAGGGGTCTATGTTGTAAAACCTGTGGCTGGTGGTATTTTTCCACTGAGATAAGAGATACTAAAATAGCACCAGGTGTGGAGCAATTGGGAGAAGAAGAAATTGTTTGTTCAGTTTGGGAATGTTGAGTTTTGAGACCTATTAAGTGATGGGCTCACGTCGAATATCTGAGTCTCAGGGAAACTGTCTGTGGAAGAGGTTTACATTCAGAAGTCATGGGGATATAAATGGTAACAGAAGCCATGTATTTGGCTTGAACTTCCTTGAGGACATCAACGATTTAAGGTTGAGTGAAGGGGAAGGCACTGGAATGGGAGGAGTAGTATAGGAAGGACTATAGGAAGACAGGAGGTAAGAGGAATGCCAGGAGATGATGTCATGAAACAGAAAGGAGAAAAATATCAAAACAGGGATGGTCAGTGGTGTCAAATTACATTGGGAGGCCAAGAATATATAAGGAATGAAAACCTTACATTGCACTATCAAATAGTTTATATACATGTACCAAAAAGAAGCCAGAAACAAGAATATATGCTGTACAGTTCTGTTTATATGAAGTTCAAAACGAGGGAAAACTCATCTATAGCCTTAGAAATCAGAAAGCACTTACACTTTGGGATAGTAATTAGAAAAGGATGGAAGTGGCTTCTAGTTTCTGGTAATATTCTGATTCTTGGCCTGGGTAGGTTATATAAGTATGTTTACTTTGAGAAAGCTCAGCAAGCTATAGGATTATAATTTATGCACTCTTCTGTATGGATATTACATGGCAATATGAAATATCCATGAACAGAATACAAGCCTGGGATCTGGGTGGGGGAGGGGGAAGCATATTCCCTTGACCCAAGTTCTCCACTTTTTAAAAATATATATACATATATTATTTGTTTATTTGTCAGACAGAGATCCAAGTAGGCAGAGAGGCAGGCAGAGAGAGAAGGGGAAGCAGGCTCCCCACTAAGCAGAGAGCCTGATGTGGGGCTCGAACCCAGGACCCTGAGATCACGACTTAAGCCAAAGGCAGAGGCTTAACCCACTGAGCCACTCAGAAGCCCCCCAAACTCCACTTTTATAAAAATACATCTGCCTGGTACACTAGCAAATATACAGAGATTTCTATAAAAGGATTTCATTACACATTGTTCATAGATATTAAAAAATAAACTAAGTATTTAAGTAATTTACTTATTTAATACAGGGCAACCATTCAGTGAAACTCTACAGAACATCAGGAACGTGCTTGCTGATATGGAAAAGATACACGTGATCATACCGAATGCAACACAATGCAAAGCAACTGCAGGGAAGTCTGTAGCATCTATTTCAAATTCAGCTGTGAAGAGAGTAAACATATAGGTAAACAGTTTTGAAGGCGGCTTTCACTGGGAAGAGAGGAGTCTTTGCTGCCATTAATGGCAGCAAAGATTTCATGGTGTGCCCATGACTACGCAGGATGATGAAAGAAGTCAGCATGGGTAATATGCTCAGCTCCCCTTGTCTTGTTTTGCAAGTGTCTGTGAATTTCTGCAAGAATGAATATTCACTCTGCGTAAGTGTGGGAAATGTAGAAGGACAACTGAGAATTCAGCCTGCTCAGATTTGGGGAGCACGATAAGACAGTGCAATTTGGAGAGGATATTTACACATCTCTAAAACAGAATTTTATTTAATATTACAAGTTTTGATACTATTCATTTTGCATTTTTAATCACTGATTTTTGTTGGGTGATTTGAGTTTTGAGCAAGAACATGAAGTAACTAGGAATTGAATTTCCTTAAGTTGTCT
>NW_026742044.1:0-4452 GCF_022355385.1 Mustela nigripes
CACACACACACACACACACACACACACACACACACAAACACACACACACACACTCACAGAGAGAGAGACGAGGAGGAGACCTAGGGCTACACCGGTTGATCAGAAGGTGTGGACTCTCTTACTCTGAGCCCCTTGGTGTCCCCTTTGCTTTTATTAGCCAAAGGGCCTGAGACGTTGGGGAAACCTGATATGACCTGCCAGGGATTGGACGTGTCTGGCGGGCGAGCTCTCTTCTCCCTGCATCCTCTGGGCTTCAGTACAGCAGAAGAACATGTCGCTTCCTTTAGGATGTGCCTAGAAATGAGCTGGGCAGGGGGGTTTTCTCTGTATTGGGGTGCCTGGATACGTGGGTTCCAATTCCGTTGGGCTCTGTCTTCAGGGAAGTGAGGTTATCACTGCCTGGCGGCTCCTTACCGAACTTCCTGCTGCACCAGAGCTCCCTGAGGCGACGGTCCCCAAGCTGCTCAAGGCTCACACTCCACTCATTGCAGTGCCCATCCAGTGACCCCCGTACAGCCTCCCCCCAGCCCCTCGCAGTCCTGGGTGCAGCTGTTGTCCCTGCTGGAAGGAACTCAGCTGGGTTTAGACCAGCTTAGTTTTAGGGTTAGTGTTAAGAAAGACTTAGGGTCAGGGTTAGAGTTAGACGTCTTTGGGGTCAGGGTTAGCGTAACTCTTAGGGTAGTGGTCAGGGTTAGGGTAAGGTTCATGGTTAGGTTTAGGGTCAGGCTCATAGTAGGGTCAGGGTTAGCGTTACGGTAAGAGTCAGGTTCAGGGTCAGTTTTAGGTTGACGGTTAAGTTTAGGGTCAGGTTCAGTGTCATGCTCACGTTTTGGGTCAGGATCAAGTTTTGGGTTGGGGGCAAGGTTCATGTCAGAGTCAGGGTTAGGCTTGGGACAGGTTTAGTGTCAGGGTTAGGGTTAGGTCTGCTTTATGTTTAGGTTCTGTTTTATGAATAGGTTCAGGATCATGGTTAGCTTTAGGGTTACGATTCTGTTCAGAATCACAGAGTGGGTCAGAGTTAGGTTTACAGTCAGGGTTAGGGTCAGTGATAAGGTCAAGGCCAGGGTCAGGCTTAAGTTTAAGGTCTGACATAGGCAAAGTTCAGAGTTAGGGTTATGATCAGGGTCAGGGACAGGGTCAGGTTTATTGTTAAAGTGGGGTTAGGGTTAGGGTTAGAGGTAGGTTGAGGGTTAGGGTTAGACCGGGTTAGGGTCAGTGTCAGGGATAATGTTAGGGGTTAGTTTTAGGGTTAGGTTCAGCGTTAGGTTTGGGTCAGGGTCCGTGTTAGTGTCAGGGTCAGGGTTATGGTTAGGGTTATGTAGTGGTCAGTGTTAGTGTCATGGTTAAAATTAGGGTTAGGGTCAGGTTCAGGTGTAGGTCAGGGCCAGGGTCAGGTTTAGGGTCAGGCTTTGGTTTAGGGTTAATGTTTGGTTCAGTGTCACAGTTAGGTTTCGGCAGTAGGTTTTGGGATTGGGATTTGGGTGAAAATTAGAAGTAGGGTTATGGTTAGGGTTAGGGATAGACAGCGGAAGGTCAGGGTTAGGGTTGGTTTAGGGTAGGGGTTAGTGTTAGGGTCAGGGTCATTGTTAGGATTAGGTTCAGGGTCCATAGAGGGTCATGGTTAGAGTTATCTTTAGGTTTAGGATTAGCGTCAGGCTCACAGTCACGGTCAGGGGAAGGGTTAGGGTTAGTGTCAGGGTTAGGTCAGCCTCACGGTTAGGATTAGGGTCAGGGTCAGGGTCCTGGTTATGTATGAGTCATGGTTACGGTTATGTCAGAGTAGGTTTAGGTTCAGTGTCCACATCAGGGTCAGTGTCAGGCTTAGGTTTAGGTTTAGGGTTCAGGTCAGGATCACAGTCAGGTTCAGGGTCAAGGTCATGGTTAGGCTTGGGTGAGGGTTTGGTGCATGCTCACAGTCAGTGTCATGGTCAGGGTTAGTGGTTACTGTTAGTGTTAGCCCCGCTCCTGGGTCATGGACCCATCTCTTCAGGGTCTCAGGATAAACCCTGGGCAGAAGGGTGTAGACCCTACACCCGATTCCACTTAACCAGCCTTCAACTGGGGTGTGAACATGACTTGCCCACCAGACATCTAAGCCCTCATCAGCCTGATCCTGCTTGGGGCATCTCCACCCACGATGGCATGGCCAGGTGCTCTTTACACACAGACACACAGACACCCAGAGGCACACACGCACACACACACGGAGACGGGGAGGAAACCTAGGGCTACACAGGTCGATCAGATGGGATGGGACTCTCTGACTCTGAACCCCCTGGTGTCCCATTTTGATTTTATTAGCCAAAGGGCCTGAGGCGTTGGGGACACCTGATATGACCTGCCAGGGAGGGGACATGTCTGGCGGGTGAGCTCTCTTCCCCCTGCATCCTCTTGGCTTCAGTACAGCAGAAGAGCATGTCGCTTCCTTTAGGATGTGCCTAGAAATGAGCTGGGCACGGCAGTTTTCTCTGTAATGGGGTGCCTGGATACGTGGGTTCCAATTCCGTTGGTCTCTGTTGTCAGGGAAGTGAGGTCACCACTGCCTGGGGGTTCCTTACCGAACTTCCTGCTTCACCAGAGCTCCCTGAGCCGCCGGTCCCCAAGCTGCTCAATGCTCACACTCCACTCAATGCAGTGCCCATCTAGTTACTCCCATACAGCCTCCCCCCGCCCATGGAGGGCTGGGTGCAGCTGTTGCCCCGCTGGAGGGAACTCAGCTGGGTTTAGACCAGGTTACTGTTAGGGTTACGGTTAAGAACGACGTAGGGTCAGGTTTAGGGATAGACGTTGTTGGGGTCAGCATTAGCATAAGGATTAGGGTGGGGTCAGTGTTAGGGTTAGGTTCATGGTTAGGTTTAGGGTCAGGCTCACAGTAGGGTCAGGGTTAGCGTTACGCTCAGAATCAGGGTCAGGGTCAGTGTTAGGGTGACGGTTAGGTTAGGGTCAGGTTCAGGGTCATGCTCAGGTTTAGGGTCAGGTTCAAGTTTTGGTTTTGGGGCAAGTTTCATGTCAGGGTCAGGGTTAGCTTTGGGACAGGTTTAGTGTCAGGGTTAGGGTTAGGTCAGCTTTACGTTTAGGTTCTGTTTTATGAGTAGGTTCAGGACCAGGGTTAGCTTTACGGTTACGATTCTGTTCAGAATCACGGAGTGGGTCAGAGTTAGGTTTACAGTCAGGGTTAGGGTCAGTGATAAGGTCAAGGCCAGGGTCAGGTTTAAGGTTAAGTTCTGATATAGGCAAAGTTCACAGTTAGGGTTATGATCAGTGTCAGGGAGAGGGTCAGGTTTATTGTTAAAGTGTGGTTAGGGTTAGGGTTAGAGGTAGTTTGAGGGTTAGGGTTAGACCGGATTAGGGTCAGTGTAAGGGATAATGTTAGGGGTTAGTTTTAGGGTTAGGTTCAGCATTAGGTTTCGGGTCAGGGCCCGTGCTAGTGTCAGGGTCAGGGTTACGGTTAGGGTTAGAGTTAGGGTCAGGCTCCCATTCAGTGTCAGGGTTATTGTTAGGGTCAGGGTCAGGGTTTATGGTCTTTACCTGGATCACGGTCGGGGTGAAGTCTAGGGCCAGTGTCAGGATTACGGTCAAGATCAGGTATTGGTTTAATGTCCACATTCGGTTCAGTGACAGGGTTATGTAGTGGTAAGTGTTAGAATCATGATTAGGTTTAGGGTCAGGGCCAGAGTCAGGTTTAGGGTCAGTGTCTGGTATAGGCAAAGTTCAGGGGTAGGGTTATGATCATAGTCAGGTATAGGGTCTGGGTTATTGTTAAAGTTTAGAGTTAGTGTTAGGGTTAGCGTTAGGTTGACTGTTTGACTGTTAGGGTTAGAACTTGTTAGGGTCTGGGTCCGTGGTAGGGTTAGGGGTTAGTGTTAGGGTTAGGTTCAGCGATAGGATTCGGGGTACGGCCCGTGTTAGTGTCAGGGTTTGGGTTACATTTAGGGTTAGAGTTAGGGTCAGGCTCACAGTCAGGGTCAGATTTAGTGTTCAGGTCAGGGTCGGGGTCACTCTTAGGGTCAGGGTTAGGTATATGGTCATGGTCTGGGTCAGGGTTAGGGTGAAGTTTATCGCCAGTGTCATGTTTAGGGTCAGGTTCAGGTATTGGTTTATATGGAGAGTAATCCAGCAGATGCAAGGATTCACATAGACGGGAGTGCCTGAAGATTGAGGAACTGAGAATGATTAGTCTAGGAGGACGCACACAGCTCCAGGAGCCAAGAGATAAACGCATGATCACCGCTAGAGAACAATAGAGTCCTGTATGGTTACATAAGGGTCCAGAAGGACACTGCGTGCACGGCGTTATGATTGGCCAAATAGGGGGGCAAGTACGGGTGAACTTCATGGATAAATACTGCTGTAAGTGCTTGGTGCGGGGCGGCCGCCATTAGCATTAGTACATTAGCATTAGTAATAAAAGAAGCTTGCCACTCACCTCGTCTGCGGGTCGTTCTTGCGGGC
>NW_026742045.1:0-4451 GCF_022355385.1 Mustela nigripes
AAAAAAAAAAAAACCCTTCTCTAAATAAATGAAGCTACTTCTGGAAGGCAAGGAATGCCAGAAAGGCAGAGGAAGCTGCATGCATGCAGAGGGCAAAGAAAGCATCTCTTGCACCAGACAGCCCACACAACGAAGACTGATCCCCATGTTTGGCTTTAAAAGCCAGAGGGCTGAATTTTGTGACTTCATAAAACCAGTGGGACTTGGAACCTGTAGCATTAAAAATAACTTGACTTAGCACAGGGTCACCCAGGAGGGTCAGTGATAGCTGGGTCACTGCCCTTAAAGAGATAGTAGTGTTATACCCCAATAATGGGTCCATGATTAAAGGAGCAAGACTGATACAAAGCGAAGGTCAAGCAAAGCTTTATTTCATGCCAA
The DNA here is from genome assembly GCF_022355385.1 of Mustela nigripes. NCBI lineage: Eukaryota > Metazoa > Chordata > Mammalia > Carnivora > Mustelidae > Mustela > Mustela nigripes. The sequence goes on from NW_026742045.1 coordinate 382, forward strand.
GCATCAAGAATCTAACCGAACGTTCAGGGACGCACCTCTTACAAGAGAGGGCAACCCTTCTCTGTTTCACAGACTAGTTTTTAAAGGCAAAGACCATACAGTCTGGTCTGGCCACACACAGGTGGCCAATGAGATTGTAACACACATGGGAAACTCCACAGTGATGCTAGGTGACCAACTGAGTTACAATTTACCCTAGTAGACATTTGAACCAGTTTATTACACCTTGATTAGGATTGGTGCCAAAAAGGCTCCCAAAGGGCGGGGACCCCTACTCCTTGGTAGCTAGGGAGACAGTATGCAACCCCCCACTGATCAGATGTCTCCACCTGGCCTGACCCACCCTTGTATCTGGGCTTTGTTACCTGGAGCTGGTTTCCAGGACTTCTTTTTAAGTAAATCCCCTGGGGGAAGGGAAGCAGGGGCAGTTTAACTTTAATGAAAGCCTCTTGCTAAATAGGTCCTTACATTAGCCTGCCCAAAGAGAAATATAAAAGTGACAGTTTACAAAACATCAAGGGTAAACAGGAAATGGATCTCATACTGATTTTAGAGGATGTTGGGGGAGTTCTTTGAAAATGAGGAAGCTGAAAGACTCCATTTTCTTTCCTTGTCAACAACACAAACACACAGACACCTTCTAGAGATGAGACTGTACAGACACTTACTACATACCTGCTAGAAGTGTACAACACCCATGAATTCTCCTGATGACTTTCCCACTACAAACCTGCTAGCCTGGGACTTGGGTTCAGTACAAATTTTGTTAAAACTGTGTGTGCACACCATGCAGACGCTGAATCCATAGCTGTCCCTGTGTGCTGTGCACATCTACTGTGCAGGGCTCACAAGTGTGTCCCCAGCCATCACTGCACAATGCACACAGCTGCTGGTGCACAGCTGCTGGTGTGTGCAATGCCCAGCTGAACTGCCAGACCAACCCACCACATAGAGCTCAGTCATGGGCCATTAAACAATGTCGTGCAACAGGTGCAACAATAGCCAGCCATCATTTTATGATGTGCCAAGCTTCATGCCCTCATCTACCCCAACATGCAGTCCCCAGTTGACAGAGATTCAGGGGATCCTGCATAGGACTAGTGGCCCCACGCAAATTTTGTTAACACCACTGCCCTGCATCCAGCTTCCACAGAAGTCTTGCCTTGTCTGCCTCCTACAGAGAACAAAAATATCCCACAACAAGCAAAAAGTCAGTGCAAAAAAACAAACTGAAAGTAAAAGGGAATAAAAAAAAAATAGCACAACATTCACAGCACTTTTGGATATTCTCCAAAAGTGTCGGGTTCTGCCGAAGGGGGGGACTGTACTTCAGGGAAATCCAGTACCTCTTCTTCATAAAATTACTAAGTTCAGGAAAATAAGACAAAGCTCACTTTCTTTTTATTTTTTAATTTGAAATATTAGAGTATTTTATTTTCTTTTTTTAACTTTTTTCAATTTATTTATTTTCAGAAAAACAGTATTCATTATTTTTTCACCACACCCAGTGCTCCATGCAATCTGTGCCCTCTATAATACCCACCACCTGGTACCCCAACCTCCCACCCCCCCCGTCACTTCAAACTGCTTTCTTTTTCAAATTTTTATTTAAATTTTGTTTAAATTCTACTCAGTTAACATACAAGTAACAGTTAACATAAAAGTCAGTTAACATACAAGTAGCATTTAGCAATGCTTCACTTGTATATAAAACCCAGAGTTCAACACAAGTGACCTCCTTAATACCCATTCCCCACTTAGCCCATCCCTCACTAAGCCCATCACCCACCTGCCTTCCTTCCATCAACACTCAGTTTGGTCACTATAGTTAAGAGAATGTTTCTTGGTTTACTTTCTCCTCCACCCCCCCTTTCCTTATATTCATCTGTTTTGTTTCTTAAATTCCACATTATGAGTGGACTGTATGGTATTTTTCTTTCTCTGATTTATTTCACTTATTTATTTTAATATCCACTAGCTCTATCTATGTCCTCACAAACGACAAGATTTCATTCCTTTTGATGGCTGAAATTATATATTATGTATATATGTACATATACAGATGTATACATATGATTATATATATACACACATATATGTATATGTATATATATGTATATATATGTATATGTGTGTATATATAATCACATGTATATGTATATATATATATAATCATATATACGTATATGTGTGTGTGTATGTATATGTGAGTACTAATGAGTATGTGTGTATGACACATACTCATTAGACGTGGTGTACATCATAGTACATCACACCTTCTTTATCCATTCAACAGTCAATGAACATCTGACTGTAAAGTTTTTTCCGGCGAGATAAACACAACACCAGGCAAAGTGGGTGTAAGGCAAGGTTTATTAAAGGTTCTCTCAGGTGAAGTTTCAGGGCCCAGGTGAAGGGGAGCCGAGAAAGTTGCACCAGGAGGAGGTGGGCACCCTCGGGCGAGGTTCCGCAACTCTGGAAAGCAGAGTGGGGGAAGTTGCGCCCAAGGCAGGGAGGTGGGGGCTTTTAAAGGGTCTTGGGGAAAGCTCAGGGGTCTTTTGGCAAGTTTCCCTTATTTGGATATCCCGCTGCTCATCGGGATCCCATTGGTCCACAGGAGCCCGGGGCGGGGGTCTCAGATTCCTACTTGGGCCTTTGTTCTCCTGTCCAAGTGGGAACTTTCGCCATCTTTAGTAGCCCTTCCTGCCAGCCCAACATTCCAACCTTTTGCTTAATATAATGTTGTCAGGGGCGTTGACTCGGTTCTGGCTACTTCCTGCTGACAGGGGGTGTCGTCATGGGGGTAGTCGGAAGTGGGCAGGCGAGAGTAGGGCTGGAGGAGGAGTTGATTGACAGATACTCAGGCAAGTTCTTGTAGGCGACCCTGCAAGTACCGGAAAAGACAGGGAGCAACTGAGATTAGGAGGAGGATTATGCATACAGGTCCCGCCAGAGGGAGCAGCCAGGTTACCCAGTTGTAGGGGTCCAGGCCCCAGGAGGATGTGTCTCGCCACTGTGCTTGGATCCGATCCCTGAGTTCTTTGATCCTGGAGGTAAGTATATGATTGGTTAACAAAGTAACAACATTCTTCATTTAAAAATAGGCAGGTCCCCCCTTTTTCGGCGGTCAGAAGGTCTAAGGCCCGTCGGCTCTGTAGAGCTAAGGCTGCCAGGCTGGTGACTTGCGTCTGTAGGGCTGTGAGGGAGTCAGCAACCTGTTCCATGTCATCATTCAGGGCTTGGGAGAGTTTGTAAGAAAAAAGTCTATGGAGGTTCCTATCCCCGCTGTTCCAGTTGCCACTCCTGTGGCTATTCCTGCCCCTGTTATGAATGGGAGGAGGGCAGCCCTTCCTCCATGATGTTGGGGAAATAGGATGGACAGCAGCTGGGATTCAGAGTAGATGGTGGTAGGATGGACAGCAGCTGGGATTCAGAGTAGATGGTGGTAGAAGGAGATAGTAGAATGAATATACAGCCAGAGAGTCGTTAGTGGTCAGGCAGCGATAGATTCCCTGAGGGCACAAGAGAAATATTCCCGAGGGAGTACAGTACAGGAGGGAGGAATTAGTGATATGACAGCTGCGGTGGTAAGGGAGGACACATTAATAGTAGTATGTTTCCCCCGATGGGGCCCATATGGACCGTATTATTTGTGGCCCTGAAGTTGGGGAGTGGCCAGTCAATAGGGAGGGGTATCCCCAGGACATAGAGTGAGGTAAGGTAGATAGGATAAAAGAGGCGGGGAAATGGCTGGAGGGCTATGATTTCTAAGAAAGGGCCGGCCGCATAGTAATTCAAATGGGCTTAAGCCTGAAGACCCGCGGGGCGTAGCCAGGAGTCTGGTGAGAGCCATAGGCAAAAGTGTAGGCCAGGAAAGATGGGTTTCTAGGGTAGGTTTGGTGAGTTGGGCTTTGAGCAGCCAGTTGGCCTTTTCTACCTTACCGATGACTGTGGGTGGTATGGGATGGGAAGTTTCCAGGTTATGTTGAGGCTCTCAGCTACCTGTTGGGTTACACTGGAGATGAAGGCAGGTCCGTTGTCTGACTGGAGGGTCCGGGGCAATCCAAACC
>NW_026742046.1:0-4449 GCF_022355385.1 Mustela nigripes
AAAAAAAAAAGCAAAAATAAACGGGGGACTATGTGAGATTAAGTAGTTTTTGCACAGCAAAGGAAACAACAAAATGAATGGGGATGTCAATTAGTATAGCCACTATGGAACAGTGGCTATATATGTTTTGAAAAAACATAAAAAATGGAACTACTGTATGATCCAACAATATCACTTCTGGTTGTATATCCAAAGGAAATAAAATCACTATTTTTGAAAAGATATCCACACTGCCATGTTCATTGCAGCATTATTCATAGTAATCCTAATATAGAAGCAAACTTAATGTCTGTGGATAGGTAAAGAAAAAATATATATTTATATACACTGTATATATGAGAATATATATAGAACAGAAAATGATTCAGCCTTAAAAGAAGAAAGAAATCCTGCCATCTGCAACAACATAGATGAAACTAGAGGAATTATCTATGTCAAATAAGCCAGACCAGAAAGACAAATTTTACATGATCTCACTATGGGATCTAAAAAAACGAAGAAAAGGAAAAAAGTGTTGAACTCATAGTAACAGAGTAGAAAGGTCATTACCAGAGGCTAGTAAATGGGGGAGAAAGGAGATACTGATCAAAGAGTACAAGCTTTCAGTTACAAGGTGAATAAGCTCTGGAGACCTAATGTACAGACAGCATGGTGACTGTACTTGATGGTAATGTATTAACAAGAGAGTGGATAAACAAACTAGTCTGGTCTATCCATAGGTTGGAATATATTCAGGATAAGAAAGAATGAATTATTGATACACACTTCAATATGGATGAGTTTCCTTTTATGAAAGACTTGGGATAGATACAAACTAATTTATGGTGACAGAAGGCAGATCAATGGAGGCCTAGAGAAAGCGGAATGGGAGGGGCAGAAGGGCAGTAAGAGTACACAAGTAAATTTTCAGGGGTGACAAATATGTTTACTTTCTAGATTGTGGTAATAGTTTCACTGATGCATGCATATATGTTAATTGTACCTCAGTAAAGCTATTAAAAAATAATGTATACTTGAGGGGCCTCTGGCTGACTCAGCCACAGCGTCTGACTTTTGATCTTGGGGTTGTGAGTTCAAGCCCCTTGTTAGGTGTGGCAACCTACTTAAAAAACAAAAACTTGAAGTTTGTTAAGAGAGTAGATTTTGGGGCACCTGGGTTGCTCAGTTGGTTAAGTGTGTTAAGTGTCTGCCTTTGGGTCAGGTCATGATCCCACAGCCCTGGGATTGAGTCCCAGATCAGGCTCCCTGCTCAGTGAGAGCCTGCTTTTCTCTCTCCCTCTCCCTCTGCCTACCACTCCCCCTGCTTGTGCGTGCGCTCTCTCTTTCTCTCTCTCAAATAAATAAATAATAAAATCTTAAAAAAAGAAAAAAGTAGATTTCAGGTGTTCTCACCATAATCCCACACCCCCACACAGACACGGTAACTGTTGGAAGTGTTGAATATGTAAATTAGTTTGTGGTAATCATTTCACAATGTGTACTTACATCAAAAGTTCCACATTAAATGCTTTACATAGATACATTTTTTCCCCCAATTAATTAACATATACTGTATTATTAGTTCCAGAGGTAGAATTCAGTGATTCATCAGTTGTGTATAACATCCAGTGGTCATTGCTTCAAGTGCTCTCCTTCATGCCCGTCACCCAATTACCCCTTACCCCCTACCCACCTCCCCTCCAGCAACCCTCAGTTGGTTCCCCATGATTAAGAGTCTCTTATGGTTTGCCTCCATCTCGGTTTTCCTCTTATTTTATCTTTCCTTCCTTTCCCCTTCATCTGTTTGTTTTCTCAAATTCCACATATGAGTGAAATCATATGGTATTTGTCTTTCTCTGACTCATTTCGCTTAGCATAATACCCACCAGTTCCACCCACGTCATTGCAAATGGCAAGATTTCATTTTTTTTGATGGCAGAGTAATAAATATGTACAACTTTAATTAAAAGTGCATGCAGATAAAAACCAGTCAGTATGAAATCATAGTTCTTTTTTATTCCTGAGTTATACTCCAATACTATTATTTATTTTCTTGCTCTAATTGTTTCATTTTTAGCCATTGGGAGTTTTGTCAGCTTGGTTCCTGTGTCCTTCTGACATGCCCTCTTTTTTTTTTTTTTTTTTAAGTTTTTGAGTACTTCCTCATTTTCTAGCACTAAAAGACTAAAAGGTGCCCCAGACTCATCTTGGGTTTTTTGTGCTCTGACCCTAGATTTAGTCATTTCCTCAAGAAGTTCTGGTTCTTATGCTGCCGCCACTGCCTCCTCCTACTCTTCTTTCTTCTTCTTCTTCTTCAGTCATCTTAACTGTTTAAGTGTACAGTTCAGCAGTGTTAATTATAATTATGGCATTAATATCTGTGACCCTTCCATCCTCAAAGTCATTTGTTGAAACCTTAACCTCCAGTGTGGCTTCATTTGTTCTTTTGTGATGGGACCTCTAAATGTTACAGGATTTTTGTCCCCTCAGTGCTCAGGTTCTTGGACATGCCATTTTGAAGAATGAAGAGGTAGATCAGATGGAGAGTGGTGGACAGCAAAGCAAAGTTTACTGAGCAAGAGTTTAAAGCTCCTGCAGGGAGGGGGGCAGCGAGTGGGTTGCCTCCAGAGTTTCTAAGTTCAGGGCTTTTTTTTTTTTTTTTTTTTTTTTTTTTAAAGTTTATGAGCTCTTTTGCTGAACTATCTTAAGCAATCAGGGTGTGCTGAGTCATGCCAGTTAGGGCTTTGGTTACGGATCTGTCTATCTATTAGGTTAATGTCTCTGTGCAGATGCTCTTTTTTTGCTGATGTCTGGGGGCTTATGGCTTCACTGCCCCTTGCCTGTGATATTGACAAATGCTTTTGTGGTTGTCTTATTTTAGGACATTTTGCAGAAGTCATTTCTGCAAAGGCTGCAAAGCAGAATGCTAGCGCAGTCCTGTCTAAGCTGCAAAACAGGATGTCAGTGCTGTTTTATCTTAGCTGTCCTGACTCCATATTTTCTTGCTGGGGACTCTGGCCCTGACTATCTAACTGTACAACTAAGTCCTAATATAAGGAATAACTGAAGTTATATGAGGTCTTGATGTTGGGGTCCTGATCTGATAGAATTAGTGTCCTTATAAGACGAGCCCCCAGGGAGCTTGCTCATTCTCTTCCTGTACACGTGCACTGAAGAAGGGCCATGGGAGACCACAGTGAGAAGGCCACTGTAACCCAATGGGGGAGTTCTCAGCATATACCAACCCTGCAGGCAGCTTCATCTTGGACTTCTAGTGTCCAAAACTGTGAGCAAATAAATTTCTGTTGCTTAAGCTACCCCAGCCTAGGGGATTTTGTTATGGCTCTCTAAGAGGACTGATACACGTCCATTCACCTTGTTGTACAACAGAGCTCCAGAAGTTTCTCACCTTGCAGCACTGAAACTATAACCATTAAATAACTCCCTGTTCTTCCTGCTCCCCAGCTCAAGCAATCTCTATTTTCTGTTTCTATGAATTGACTACTATAGATACCTCATATATGTGGAATCTTAGAGTATTTGTGTGTGTGTGGGGGGATGGGCTTATTTCATTTATCATAACGTCTTCCAGGTTCCTCCATGTTGTAGAGTGTGACCCAATTTTCTTCCTTTTTAAGATTGAATAATATCCCATTTTATGTTAGACCACATTTTGTGTTGTCTTCTTTTTAAGGGCATCAAAATTTGTTTGTTGGGACAGCTAAATTACTGGTAGATCTTTTTGGTTCTGTCAGACTTTACTTATTTTTTTCTCTGTTCACACTGGTCAACACTGCATCAGGTTGGGTCTCTAATCAGCTGTCGGCTCTGCTGGAGGCCATCTCGGCAGGGAGGGGGGGCTGCTAGGGGCTTGTCCTCTGCCTGTGCAGCCTAGCCCTTAGCCAAGGAGTGTGGTGAATTCCCATGCTGTTTTTTGGATACCTCTCTCTGCAGTCTCTTGTCAGTTACCCTGTCCTGCAAACCCCAGGCACATAAACAGCTCAAAACTTGCACCTGCCTCCTGAGCTTGGTGAGACTGCTGCTCTTAGAATTCAGTTTCCTGCCAAGATGGGCTCGGGAGGGAGACAAACCATAAGAGACTCTTAATCTCACAAAACAAACTGAGGGTTGCTGGGGGTAGGGGTGTAGGGAGAGGGTGGTGGGGTTATGAACATTGGGGAGGGTATGTGCTATGGTGAATGCTATGAAGTGTATAAACCTGGCGATTCACAGACCTGTACCCCTGGGGCTAATAGTATGTTATATGTTTATAAAAAATATATTAAAAAAAAATTCAGTTTCCTGCTTTGGGCCAGAAAGTAACCCTGGGTAGTATAATGCCAGGGTGATGCTGGTGCTCACCTTTGCGTGTTTCATTCTCTCAGGGATTGCTGTGCTGCTTGTACTTCTGTGCCTGAAAACAGTTGCTTATGTATTTTGTCATATATAGTTCCTTTTTTTTTTTTTTTT
>NW_026742047.1:0-2554 GCF_022355385.1 Mustela nigripes
GGGGGGTCGGGGTACCAGGTGGTGGGTATTACAGAGGGCATGGATTGTATGGAACACTGGGTGTGCTACAAAAACAATGAATACTGTTATACTGAAAATAAAAAATTTTTTTTTTCTAATTCTATGCAAAAAAATAATTGCATAGAAGTAGATATACTTATTTGAGGATAACTTTTTACCAAACATAAATTATGAAATACTTTCCATATTAACAAAATACATTTCTGCAATCCATTTTTAATTTCTGCATAAAAATCTCATTGCATAGATTTACCACAATTTTCAAAAGAAAAAAATTGTGTGAACCTTAATTTGTTTACTCAGGCTCCTACACTTAGGCATGTAAGATACTTCTTATTCTCAAAGACATTATCAAATTAATTATAGCTACACCCCATGCATGCTTAATTATTTCCTTAGGATAAATATGTAGAAGTGAAATTACTGGAACAAATGAAATGTCAATTAATATCTGATACAAATAGCTACATTGCTTTCAAGAAAGTTAATACAAATGTTTACTCTAACTAATTAACTTGTATGAATGTCTGCTTTCGAGTCCCCATGAAAATTGTTATCATATTATTTGCTTTAAAGTTTGCTAATTTGATTGGCTGATAATTTCTTGCTACTAGCTTGTATTTGTTGGCTACTTGAATGTGAACTTTATGTATATATATTTTCTTATATATATATAAAATTGGGCTTTTGTATTTATTTTTCTTTTACGTTTATATACTTGCTTATTTTCTATTGGTGTGTTGTCTTTTTTGTTATTTATTCATAAGAACTCTTTAAATTTCATTAAGGAGGGCACATGTTGGGATGAACACTGGGTGTTATGCACAACTAGTGAATTGTTGAACACTACAACAAGAACTTATGATGTACTACTATTGTATGTTGCCTAACTGAACATAATGAAAAATATAATAATAATAATATTTTAAAAACAAGTCTTTAAATTTCAAAATATTAAAACTTTTTGAAGTATATTACAAATTTTATCACCACTCAGACCAGAAATCAAATTCTTTATATTAAGGATATAGTTTAATCCATATAGATAGGTCATGTGATATCTGAATGTCCAATCAAAAACTTAGTTTTATCTAATCTTAAGATAATAAAATAAGATAAAAACAGAGAGGTTGGCAAAGTATAAGAGACTTTTAACTATAGAGAACAAACTGAGGGTTGCTGGAGGGGAGGGGAGTGGGCAGATGTGCTAAATGGGTGATGGGCATTAAGGAGGGCACTTGCTGAGATCTTATACATATAATACCAAGTTTTGTGATGAATCACTAAATCTTACTCCTGAAACTAAAACTACACTATATATTAACTAACTTGAATTTATTAAATAAAATGAATATAATCTTTTATTCATACTAACATGCCATTCCATTCACAATAAAACCAAATCATAAAGGTATCCTACAATATAAGCAATAGAGGAATTATCAGGAGAAATGGTAAGAGTTATTCTTTATATGCAAATTTCACTTCTAATTTGGGTTTATCCTATGGTATGTTATCCAAGTAGATTATTTTCATCTTATGAATTCTTGGCATATTTTGAAACACAGTATTATTTAGTAATACTAGAAAACTCCACAAATGGATCTGTGTGTTTCACCACTCTGATGACAAAGCTATTTTGTAGATCTGTATTCTGTGAATACTTAGTCATCACCAAGCTTGCATAAATCCTAAGAATCTAAGTTTAGACTTTTTAGTTATACCATGATTACTAAAGGAGACTATAAAATACTCAATGATTAAAATGGATTCTGTATATAATAGGTGGTAAATTAACTATTTCTGAAAATATTATTTAAAGATACAAGAAAGATACAAGATACAAGAAAGAAAGGATTATGAACCCATATAGGTTTGAAATACCCATTGGTATTCTTTTCTCTTTGAGCAAGGAGACAAGCATGACTCACTCCAATTGTTCTGTGTGTGTGCATGCATGCAAGTGTGTCATATACATATATACATAAATATTTAAGTAAAAAAATAACAAAGAAACTTCTGGTTCAAGATAGCTGTCTCCAGATAGATAAGATTTCTTCTCCCCTCCCCAAATCCCATTGAAATGACAAAAGAAGTGTGAAAAATTATTTATATATATACACATTATATACATATATCTATAATGTATATATATACACTATACAATTATAGTCATTTATTTATAAATGACAAAAGAAGTGTGAAAAATTATATATAATTTTATTTATAAAATTATATATATAAATAAATACGTATGTATTTAAATAAATATGTATATAATAAAATTTTATATATAAAATTATATATAATTTTCACACTATATATATAATATATATATTTCACACTATATATATAATGTATACATATACACTATAGTGTATAATATATATTTCACACTATATATATTTTTATATATGTATGTATATGTATGTATGTATATATATCTCACACACCATATATAATATATATATACATATAATGTATAGTATATATATATTTCACACTATATATAATGTACATATACACTATATAT
>NW_026742047.1:2654-4448 GCF_022355385.1 Mustela nigripes
TATATATATATTTCACACTATATATAATGTACATATACACTATATATATATAGAAAGGATTATGAACCCATATAGGTTTGAAATACCCATACAATATAAATTTGATAACATTATTATATACAGTATATACATTACATATAGTGTGAAATATATATACACTATACATTATATGTATATATATACATTATATACAGTGTGTGAGATATATATATACACACACTATAGTGTATAATATATATTTCACACTATATATATTTTTATATATGTATGTATATATGTATGTATATGTATATGTATACATGTATGTATATATGTATGTATATATATTTCACACACTATATATAATGTATATATACATATGTATATATAGATATATATACATATATACACTATATACATTTCACACACTATATATAATGTATATATACATACATATATATACATATATATGTATATATAGATATATACACATATATACACTATATACATTATATATATATGAGATATATATATACTATACATTATATGTGTATATATATTATATAAAGTGTGTGAGATATATATATACTATACACTATAGTGTATATATATATACATTATATAGTGTGTGAAATATATATATTAATATAGTGTGAAAAATTATATATAAATTTTCACACTTCTTTTATCATTTATATATGACATAGTAAAAGAATAAATATAATAAATAATAAAAGAATAAATGAAAGAATAATAAATAAATAATTGGATTAAATATGGCATTTATAAACGTCATAATAAAAAATTTAAAAAGAAGTGTGAAAAATTATATATATAAAATATATATTTTATATATTTCTATAGAAATATATATATAACTATATATTTTATAAATATATAAATATAAATATAAATATATATATATATAAATATATATAGAATATATATATATATAAAAATATATATATTCTATATATAGAGAAATATATATTTATATATTTTATATATAAATTATATATTTTATATATATTTTTTATATGTAAATTTATATATTTTTATATATTATATATTTTTATATGTTTATATATTTTTATAGAAATATATAATTTCTATATAATTCTATATAGTAAATAAATAAATATATATATTTCTATATATTATATAAAATATATATTTCTTTTTTTATTCATTTATTTTTATTTATTTTTCCATATTCTATATATATGGAATATGGAATATGGAAAAATTATGGAAAATATGGAACAATTATATATATGTGTGTGTGCATGTATATGTGCATATATATATATATATATATGAATCCTAACAGAGCTGAGCAATTAGTTCTTAGAGGTTAAAAGAAGAGACGTACAAATTACTCAGTTTCCTAAAATAGGCTATGATGGGCTTCTATGTCAGTATTAGAACCAGTGGGGGCTGGAAGGAGAAGAATAATACAGATAATTAAAGAGATGAAACAGCTATGCTAGTCCCCTACCAAAGCAAATAATTTAGGCCTTGACATCCCACTTAAAGCATACATAGAAAGCCAAAACAAGAGAATTAGTATTAAGTGTTTACTATATACCAATTGCTATCCTACTCTCATATTTTAATTCATTTAATATTGATAACATTTAGATAAATTTGATAACATTATTAATCCCATTTTAAAAATCTACATTTTAGGGACGCCTGGGTGGCTCAGTTGGTTGGACGACTTGCCTTCGGCTCAGGTCATGATCCTGGAGTCCTGGGATCGAGTCCCGCATCGGGCTCCCAGCTCCATGGGGAGTCTGCTTCTCTCTCTGACCT
>NW_026742048.1:0-4448 GCF_022355385.1 Mustela nigripes
GGGGGGGGGGTCTCTCACCCAATCAGCACCTCCCACGTGCCCACTCCACCCAGCCGTGGCGACAGGCGCTGGGAAACGGAGCCGCTGAGGAGACAGGGTTCCGCCCTGAGGGGCACGTGGCTCTGATGAGGGGGCAGGCCGGTTACAGACAAGCACCCAAAGGGTGGCGGGGGCAGCCGTGAGGGCAGACAAACAGCAACAACAGCCTCCTCACAAGTGCAGTCCTCCAGAGGAATTCTCGAGGGGCCTCTGGGAGAGGGTGTGGGGGCCCAAGTGAAGGCAGAGGCAGGAAGGCACGTGGCCTGTAACAGTGAAAACCGTTCCAGCCAGAGTGAAAGGCTTCAGAAAAGGAGCAGTGAGAGGGGATATTTTAACTTTTTATTTTAGAAATTTTTAAACATACACAAATGAAAAAGAGCTCATAGAAGAGCCCCTCCCCATTTATTCACACCCAGCCCTGCCCACTAGGCAGCCATGGCTGCTCCTGTTCCAACAGTATCCCCCCCCACTTCCTCTGTTCCTGTATGGTTTTGAAATGAACCCCAGTACCCTTTCACCTGTAACTACCCTTGTGTGTAGAGAGAAGATCGTAGTGTGAGAAATCACTGAGGCCCAGAGGGCCCACCTGCCTAGGCGAGCACAACCACTCGCCTACAGGAGACTCTCATCACCACACCACCCTGGCGCCAGATCATCTCAGCAATCCTGTAAGACACAAGTCACTCCAGGACACAGAAACTTGTTGGAATCCCTGAGTGTGGCCACTCACCACCGTGTCACTTTGGACAAGTCACCTCACCTCTCTCAGTGTTCATGGCCTTATGGACCACGGGGATAACAATATTACCTCACAGAACAGCTCTAAGGACTGTATGAGATCATACACATGGAAGCACTTTCTAAATCTATGGTAAGGAGAAGGGAGTTGGGGTAAATTGGAAGGGGAAGTGAATCATGAGAGACTATGGACTCTGAAAAATAATCTGAGGGGTTTGAAGTTGCGGGGGGTGGGGTGGGAGGTCGGGTTACCAGGTGGTGGGTATTAGAGAGGGCATGGATTACATGGAGCACTGGGTGTGGTGAAAAAATAATGAATACTGTTATGCTGAAAATAAATTAATTAATTAAAAAAATTAAAAGTACAATAAAAACGAGTATTATTATTATTATTATTATTATGTTATTTTTATCCTACATTCATTAGGATAAAAAAAATCAAACAATCCAAAAATCAGACAATTTTATTTATTTATTTATGTATTTATTTATTTGAGAGAGAAAGAGAGAGAGTGCCTGGGGGGAGAGGCAGAGGAAGAGGGAGAGAAAATCTCAAACAGACACTGCACTGAGTACAGAGCCTGGCATGGGGCTCGATCTCATGACTCTGAGATCGTGACCTGAGCCAAAACCAAGAGCCAGATGTTCAACCAAATGAGCCGCGCAGGTGCCTCAAAACCAGATAATCCTTGATATAAAATAGGGTTATGTGATTTAAGTAAGGCAACCACCATCCAAGCACTTTAAGCTCCCTAAATCAACGGGGAGGGCTTTGCTGCCTCAGACACCAACACTGTTTGTTCAAAATACGAGTGTCTGCGTATGTATATGATGTCCAAACAGTAACCTTACCTGTCTGGGTCCTGCAGAGACTTCACCAGATGAGTATAGATGTCCTGCTCCTTCTTCAAGACCTGAATCAGCTCTTCAGAGTCTAATTGCTGCTTTTCCTGGAAATGACAATGGGTATCTGACATGAAGGGAAGAATTTCAAAAGAGTACATCCTGACATTATGCAAACATATGTGGGTAGTTTACAAATCCAGACGGAGGTGATCCCCAGTGCCAGGCCCTGGCTCAGGTCACAGTCAGAGAGCACCACCTGCAGGAGAAGTGGAGGAATGACTGTCACCGTGTCCCTCGGAACAAAGCCAGGAGGTGTGCTTCCAACACTGAACAGCAGCTCTGAAAGGAGCATCGTTGCTGCCCGGCACAGCCCTCATGGAACTGCCACGCCTCAGGGCTGCTGGTCTTCGTTTTCTCGTCACTAACAACAGTGCCTTTCCACATCTGCTCTTGCTCCAAAGATGAGAAGTGCATCTACCCAAACCTGGTATCAGGGACAAGAGACTTACACTGAAGTAGAAAAGGCCAAGTGAGCTGCACTCTAAAGGTATCCCGAACGGAATGATGACAAAGGGATCTGAGACGGGTCTCTGCTGCTTACCAAGCATGTGACCTTAGAGACTAGCGAAAACCAGTGGGGGAAAGTCTGAACAGAGTATCGGGATATCTACATAGACCCAACACACCTCAAACTACTTATTAATGACAGGAAAAAAAAGGACCCGTAGAGTCAAGACACCTAGAGGACACCACCTTCCTAAAGCTATCAAAGAAAGTCACCGTGGCCAGCAATGAGGCAAATCGAAATCATGTACCAGCAGACAGGACACAATGAGAGGACATGCCTGCCAAAGACACGGACCTGAACCCAACCGACGAGGCAACATCAGACAAAACCCAACGGAAGGACAATCTATGATGACTGACTCAGACACTTCAGAAGTAGGAAGCGCATGAAAGTCAAGGAAAGACGGAGAAACTATTCCAGACTGAAGACTAAAGAATCAAGATAGAGCAACGTGTGATCCTGAATTGGGTCCTCAGGCTATGAGGGGCTTGGTGGGACAAGCGGTGGGACAAGTGGTGGAACAGCAGCGAGTCTGAGGATCAGAAGTCGTGGAGAGTCTGCTTACACCCACTCCTGACGGCCGTGCCGGGCTGAGCAGGACAGTGTCCCTGCTCCCAGGAAGTGCACACTAAAGTATTCAGCGGTGACAGGGCTCCACGTGGGCGACATACTCTCGGATGCCTCGGGAAAAGTAAGATCCTTGATTCCTGAAACAAGCCTGCAAGTGTGAAATTATTTCAGAATAAGATAAGAACGTGAAAATAAATACTTAGCGTGCAGAATATCTAGCATGGTGTCCTGCGTGGACTGGACGCTCCCTGAACGCTGGGGGGGTGGGGGTCCCTCCATGCCCGGGGGTCGCACACGGAGGGCAGCCCCCGTCCTTCCTGCTGACCCAGGCTTCCTCCTAAAGCCAACACAGCACCTAGGACAGGGGCTTGTAACCCCACAGAAACTGCGGGAATACTGCTCCTGCCACGAACCACAGCAGCATCCACATTTTCCTGTGACTCGGCCATCAAAAGAAATAGCTAGTCTGTGTGTGTCCCAGGCACCTCGAGTATCCTGAAGTACTTACTCTCATCACTACTTCATAACCACGGCGGTACCACACTCGCCCCACAACCTTGTCATCGAGCACGTTAACAGAGAAGCGCCACTTCCAAAGCGTCTTTCTAAATACTCTCTGATGACCGAATTTCAATGCAGTTGGTTTCCTTTATAATGCTATGCATATATTTTACGCATTTAAATCCTCTTCCAGCGAAGAGATCCCTGGCTTCAGCAGACTACGGTGGGGATGCAGAGGGCAAAAAAGGTCATGAGCCCCTGACCTGCAGGGATGCGGCTCAGCTTCTCGCCCCAAGCAAAACCAGGCAGAGGCACCACCTGCTAAGGGGAGGGGTTGCAAATGCGAAACCACCATTCTGCTCATGATAAGTCAGCTACCCAGACTGCTAGAAATGTCAGGCCCTTTTGTAAATCGTGCCACATGTCACTGGCACAAGGAGCTCCCATCTGCTTAGTGTGCACAGTGACAGTGTCATGTGGGATTCTCCCGGCTCCCACCTGTACACACCATGTGTGTCGACAGAGGGTCCCAGGGAAGAGCCCAGGCAAGAATCTAACAGGCTAACCAGACAACGTCAGCCACCATGCTCAGTGCTCCCTGTGCTTTTTCTCACTGAGTCCTCAAAACAACCCAATGAGCTTAGGTGCTACCCCTCCCCTCCCCACAAATCCCCAGATTTGTGCTCAGGTATGTCACTTCAAAGCCAGTGATGAGGGGACTGTGGCACAGAGGGCCATCAGCAGGCCCAAGGTCGGGGGGAGAGGTAGGGTGTGGGCCCAGGCAGCCAGACTCTGAGGCCCGTGCTCTTCAGTTCACCCATCAATGCTGCACACTGGACGCAGAGCACTGGGACACTTGACAGGGTCACACGGTCATTGTCAGCCATGTAAAAGGCAGCCGAAAATGACAGAGAAAATAAAAACCCACTGCTTCT
This sequence comes from Mustela nigripes, assembly GCF_022355385.1. NCBI lineage: Eukaryota > Metazoa > Chordata > Mammalia > Carnivora > Mustelidae > Mustela > Mustela nigripes. The sequence goes on from NW_026742048.1 coordinate 4,198, forward strand.
TGAGAACTGACCATGAAGGGCAGTGATGGTTAAGAGTGTGTGACCCAGGGGCGCCTGGGTGGCTCAGTGGGTTAAGCCTCTGCCTTCGGCTCAGGTCATGATCCCAGGCTCCTGGGATCAAGCCCTGCATCGGGCTCTCTGCTCAGCAGGAGCCTGCTTCCCCCTCTCTCTCTGCCTGCCTCTCTGCCTGTTTGTGATCTCTCTCTCTGTGTGCCAAATATATAAATTTTAAAAACTTAAAAAAAAAAAAA
>NW_026742049.1:0-4448 GCF_022355385.1 Mustela nigripes
GGGCACCTGGGTGGCTCAGTGGGTTAAAGCCTCAGCCTTTGACTCAGTTCGTGATCTCAGGGTCCTGGGATCGAGTCCCGCATTGGGCTCTCTGCTCTGCAGGGAGCCTGCTTTCTCCTCTCTCTCTCTGCCTGCCTCTCTGCCTACTTGTGATCTCTCTCTGTCAAATACAAATCTTTTTAAAAAAGATTTTATTTGATTTGATTTTAAGAGAGAGAGAATGGGGAGGGAGGGGCAAATTTTGGATAAAATTTTGGATAAAATAAAATAAAATAAAATTTTTGGATAAAACTGTCTCTCTCATTTTCAAGTCCAGGTATGTTAGTGAAGGTGAGGTAAAAGCTCGGAGGACTCTATGGGAAACTTTAAAGGCCACTGAAAGTGACACACATCACTTCTAAACATATTTTCCTGGCATGAAACTTCCTCATATTACCCCATCTAACTCCAGGGGGTGTCGCGAAGTATACTTAGCCTCCCAGAATGAACATACAGAGGCTTTGATGAGCACCTAATATTGTCTTGCCTCGCTGACTCTTTTCTGTGATCTTCTCTGGGTTACACTTTCCAAGCCCCCACTTTTATCATGAGTAGAATGAGGGTAAGCAAAGACACTTCCCAGTGGTGTGGTGAGGCTTAAAACATTGTGAAAGTCCTTTTCAGATACCTGTCACGCGTGAGGTGATGATTGTCATATAAGGCAAACTGGACAACAAAATGGATGAATGATGTTTCCACCAGTATTTCTGAAAAAATTCGAAGTTTCACTTTATATGACTTGGCTCATTGAACAGTGGATGGAAGATGAAAGAGTAACATTAAAATACTGTCAGAACCTACGCCACTGAAGCCCACGTGTATCTTGGATGGTGGCAAGAAATGATAGAGAGCATGTGAAGACAGTCCTTCTTAATCATGGCTGTTTTCGGCCAGCTTTTGGCAGGAGTGGGTTTCCCGGGGAAAACCAAAAGACAGTGTCAGTACCAAGGAGTGACGTGGGTGGCTTACCTGTGTTTCCCACCCCAACAAACATACAACCTGAGCAAAAAAGAAATCAGTAAAACCTCTAGTGGGCTACACATTATCCTGCCTGACTTGCAAGCAGATTTTGAGCCTTGCGCATTCCCTGTATGGAAATGCTGGAACACCGCTGTGAGGACACCAATTGAAAGGAGATGCATGTGATCCAACTCCAGACTGAGGAGTCTGACTTGTAGATAAAGTGAGGTCAAATGGGTATCTGTTTCTTTTCTTATCAGAGCCTGTGTTTAGTTTTGAGTAGTGAAAAATTCTACTAAAATTAGTTTTCTCAAATCAAATCCGTTGACAGAAATCAAAGCGATGGAGGGAATCTAGTCAGTGGGGGATTCTCTGAAACTGTGGTGAATATTTACTTTCTGGGATCAAAATGGATAGATCAGTTTCACTTTTGTTAACACACAACATATCCTGGTATTAGGAAGAAACTCTTGCAAACCCTAAATAAATTACATTAAGCCTGAATGCACTCTTTCTTTGCAAACAATGAGATTGTTATTTTAGAAGTCATTAAACTTTTGAAGTCAATACACTTTTGTCAGGATTATTTACCATTGATTAGGAAATAACCTAATGAATCATTCTGAAAAACACTCTATTTTTAGCTCTAACAATAGTGCTTGACAGCAGCGAGTTGAATTAGTATATTGAACTGCCACAGTTATGTGAATTTATGTTAAATGTTTTATTTCAGTGTTTTAACATTTGCTGTTAATAAAGAAAATTGTGAATCTGAACACATTCTGGTTTAGCTCTGAACATTTTGACTTTCTGAGTTTGAAAACTGCTTCAGGTTAAAGATGTGATGGGATTTCATCAGTGCCCCTTGGGATATTAAAAATTCATCTGATAGAGCATAATGCAGTTAGGCCAAGCTTGCAAAGACACACAAAGCTGGATCATACATGCCAGAAATATCTAGTTCCCAGATAAAATCTCGGTCTAAATAATCCCGCTTTTCCTTGTACATCTGTCCAAAATAAGTTCCCTATGCATCTTGAAGAAACTGATTTTTTTATTCCATTTAAAGCTCTGAATTGTTTCCACTTGTATACTTTGGAAGACTTCTCAGATTGTATTTTTCGCCTCTACTGTTGAATGTAGCATGTCCCAACCTGTAGATATCATTCTTTCTCTGGTACTAGTACCACCCTCTGTATGAGCAGCCATTTTTTTAGATAATTCTATCTTATTCACTTGTGTACATATGTACATATTTGCACATTTTCAGCTCTCAATGAATGGCTTTTGAAAGGGACTCCCATAGCCAATTAAATGCATCGTCTGTTATAATAAGTCACCTGTTTCTCTACTATCTGAAAGGAATGATGCAAGTCGGGGGAGTGAGAAGGTATTTTCTTCATCTTGTGCTTAGAGGAAGAAACCAGTGTTTTTTTAACAGCCTGCTAAGTTAAGATACATTGTGAATGGGCCTTCCACATATATGGCACCTGGCGTTAATATCAGAAGGGATTGGTATTAGCAGAAGTAGATGTATTGTGATGCTATTCCAAAGTCATTCAGTGCCACAGATCACTGCCAAATCCCTAGACAGAACATACTTTTGTGTTCTTTTTCTTAAAAAGGGCCTCTCCAGGTATGTAAATTTTGGGTTCCACAAAATCTGAACCCATTCCTGGTGATGAGCCTCATTTTATAGATAAGAAAGACCAAAGGGTTATGACAAATCCAAAATTCCAGAGCAATATAATATGCTGAGAAAAAAAGGAAAAACATCACTGATCCAAGACTTCTTCATTTTCAGGACAGAGATAGACTCTATATCAAATTATTCAGGCCAGAGTAAAACTTAATCTGAAACCATATCACGTTGCAGCTGTTTGCCATTGGGACAGTCTAATCTGTTGATCTGGCAACATTAATAATTTGCTTAGCTGTCAAAATTATTTAAATAACATGGTATGTTCAGGAGACGCCCAGGTGGCTCAGTTGGTGTAGCATCTGACTCTTGGTTTGGGCTCAGGTCCTGATCTCATGGGTGGTGGGATCAAGCTCTGACTCCATGCTGGCTGGGGAGTCTGCTTGAAGATTCTCTCCCTCTGTCCCTCCCCCAACTCCTGTGTGCCTGCAAGCTCTCTCTCTTTCTCAAGTAAATAAATCTTTTTTAAAAAAAAGTAACGTGGTATGCACAGAAGAACTATAAAAATCTTAAAATGTCCTGTGGCTTTTTAGGAAATGTGTTTCATTCTTTTACTGTGCTTGGGAAAGGCAGACATGAAATTTTCCTGGGTGCCTTGGGAGCTTCATTGATATGTTTACATATGTATGAGTATTTTTTTTTAAAGAAGATAAAGTCAATTTCAACTTAAGCAAACTACTGAACCCAAAAACTTCTGTGAGAATTTTGATGAATTTTCTCTAGACAGTTTTGATTCCACTTTTGATTGTCTAGCCTAGACTTTTGAAGACATTTCGGAACATATTTTTTTTTTTTTAACAAAGCAAAATTTACTGTCTCTGTATTAAAAGATACAGTGGAGGGTAGATGTCTGGTTAAAAATTACAAATAAGGGACTTTGGAGTTAATTACTAGATGCCAATCCATGTGATACAGACAGTGATTTGTTGTACATATGGCCACTAGCTTGCTATGATTAACAGAATTTACTTCTTTCATTATTTTCTGCCATAATATTGCTTAAAGAGGAAAGCTGATAATTTTAATAATGAAAAAACAAAACAGAGATGCTTTATTATCACAAAATTTCTAAAATGAGTGGGGTACTTAAGTGTGCCTTATACAAGGAGACACAAAACCTCTAGTTGAGGTCAGATTTTGAACCTTCAATATCATTGGATAAGTCATGTTGCCTTTTTAACTTTTCATTTCTTCACCTTTAAATGTTGGTATATTGAAGTCCCATCCTGCTTATCTCCAAAGCTTTGTTAATATCAGATAAGTAATGACCAACACACGCAAATGTGAATTAATAATGATGTGGCTCAAGGTGATTCAAGGATATTTTTATCAGTTTAAGGCAAACAGCATGATGGTTTGATTTATATATATTATGAAATGATTAAAGTGGGTTAAGCTAGCATCCATCTTCTCATATATACACAATAAAAAAGAAAAGAAGGAAGGAAAATTTCTCTGTGTGATGAGAGTTACTAAGATTTACTCTTTTAACAATTTCATATAGCAGTGTTAGCTATGGTCATCATGTCGTACATTACATTCCTCCTAGTATTTATTTTTTAGCTGGAAGTTTGTATCTTTTGACCACCTTCCTCCAATTCCTCTCCTTGTGTTAGCTATGAATCTGATTTCTTTTTCTGTGTTTTTAAAGATTCCATGAATAAGTGAGATCATATAGTATTTGTCTTTGACTTATATTACTTATTTTGTGTGTGTGTGTGTGTGTATATATATATATATATATATATAT
>NW_026742050.1:0-753 GCF_022355385.1 Mustela nigripes
ATTCTCTGTCATTTGGTCTTCTATATCACTAATTCTTTCTTCTGCCTCATTTATCCTAGCAGTGAGAGCCTCCAGTTTTGATTGCACCTCATTAATAGCTTTTTTTATTTCAACTAGGTTATATTTTAGTTCTTTTATTTCTCCAGAAGGGGCTTTTATATCTCCTTAGAGGGGTTCTCTAATATCTTCCATGCTTTTTTCGAGCCTGGCTAGAACCTTGAGAATTGTCATTCTAAACTCTAGATCTGACATATTACCAATGTCTGTATTGATTAGGTCCCTAGCCTTCGGTACTGCCTCTTGTTCTTTTTTTTTGTGGTGAATTTTTCCATCTTGTCATTTTGTCCAGATAAGAGTATATGATGGAGCAAGTAAAATACTAAATGGGTGGCAACAACCCCAGGAAAATATGCTTTGACCAAATCTGAAGAGATCCCAAATGTGAGGGGGGAGAAAGGGGATAAAAAGCGATTCAAAAAGAAAGAAAGAAAAAAAGAAAAAAAAAGTATTAAAAAAAGAAAATGAATAAAGAAAAATATAAAAAAGAAAAAATATATATATTAGATAAACTAGTTAAAAAACGTTAAAAAAAGAAAAGGGTAAAAGTTTTAAAAAATTTAGCAGAAGAAGAGAAAAAAAATGAATAAGAAAAAAATTAAATTAACTTCAAGACTAAAGAATCACAGGAAGAAAGCCATGAGTTCCGTGCTTTGCTTTCTCCTCCTCTGGAATTCTGCTGCGCTCCTTGGTATT
>NW_026742050.1:853-4447 GCF_022355385.1 Mustela nigripes
AAAAAAGAAAAAATATATATATTAGATAAACTAGTTAAAAAACGTTAAAAAAAGAAAAGGGTAAAAGTTTTAAAAAATTTAGCAGAAGAAGAGAAAAAAAATGAATAAGAAAAAAATTAAATTAACTTCAAGACTAAAGAATCACAGGAAGAAAGCCATGAGTTCCGTGCTTTGCTTTCTCCTCCTCTGGAATTCTGCTGCTCTCCTTGGTATTGAAACCACACTCCTTTGTAGGTGAACTTGGTCTTGGCTGGATTTCTTGTTGATCTTCTGGGGGAGGGGCCTGTTGTAGTGATTCTCAAGTGTCTTTGCCCCAGGCGTAATTGCACCGCCCTTACCAGGGGCCAGGCTGAGTAATCCGCTTGGGTTTGCTTTCAGGAGCTTTTCTTCCCTGAGCGCTTTCCGTAGAGTTCCAGAGGATGGGAATACAAATGGTGGCCTCCTGGTCTCCAGCCCGGAGGAGCCGAGAGCCTGGCGCCCCACTCCTCAGTGTGTCCTCAGAGAACAGCGCCCAATTACTCCTGTCTGCCTGACCTCCAGCTGCGCTCCGAGCTCACTGAGCCTGTGGCCGGTTCAAGGTAACACCAAGCTGTGAGCTTACTGTCGGCTCTGTCTCTGTAGCCAGTTTTCCCGTTGCAATACCCGCAAGCTCTGTGACACTCAGACACCCCCGATCCTTCTGTGACCCTGTGGGACCTGAGGCCACGCTGACCCCGCGTGGGCTTCGCCCCGGTTTAGCCTCTGGAGTGATGTCCCTCAGCAGAACAGACTTTTAAAAGTCCTGATTTTGTGCTCCGTTTTTCTGCCGCTTGCTGGGAGCTGGCCCCTCCCCCCGGGGTCTATCTTCCCGTCGCTTTGGATTCACTTCTCCGCCGGTCCTACCTTTCAGAAAGTGGTTGTTTTTCTGTTTCCAGAATTGCTGCTCTTCCCTTCAATCTGCCGATGGATTTACAGGTGTTTGCAATATTTAGATAAGCTATCTAGCTGATCTCCTGCTAGCTGAAGTAGTCTCAGCCTGCTACTTCTCCACCATCTTGACTCCTCCTCTTGTCATATACTTTTATCAGTCTTTTTGTTTGTGTCTGTCTGTATACTTCATAAATCTCACCTTGGGGTCCATTTGGGCTAAACCTTCGCTTTTATCTCACCTTTCTTTCCAGTCTCTCTCCCTCTCTTTCTTTCTTTTCGTTTTCTTTTTCATCTCATTTGGGTGGGGAACCCTGATTGTTCAGAAGCATTCCAGGGTACACCTTGACTGCACCACAGTAGATACACCCAGCTACACCCATTCAGCCATCTCTCACCAAAATGACTAGGAGCAGAAATGCCCAACAGAAGAAAAATACAGAGCATGGACCTTCTGCAACAGAGCTAATGGCTATCAACATAGACAATATGTCGGAAAGAGAATTCAGGCTAATAATTGTCCAAGCAATAGCTAGGTTGGAGAAAGCCATGGGTGACCAAACGGAATTGATTAGGGCTGATCTGAAAACGACCAGAGATCATGTTTTCAATATTAGGGTAGAGCTGAAAGCTACCAGGGATTAGCTTCACAATGGTCTCAATGAGTTCCAATCTAATCTAAATTCTCTCAATGCTAGAGTAACTGAGACAGAAGATAGAATTAGTGATCTGGAGGACAAACATATAGAGAGAAAGGATCAGGAGGAAGCCTGGAACAAACAGCTTAGAAGCCATGAAAACAGAATCAGGGAAATAAATGATGCCATGAAATGTTCCAATGTCAAAATTATTGGAATCCCTGAAGGGGAGGAGAAAGAAAGAAGTCTAGAAGATATAGTGGAACAAGTTCTTCATGAAAATTTTCCAAATCTCATGAATGGAACCAGCATTCATGTACTAGAAGCCGAAAGGTTTCCCCCCAAGATAACAGATTCTTGAAAGTCCTCGAGACACCTAATAGTAAGAATGAAGAATTATAATTGTAGGAAGAACCTCTTGAAAGCAGCTAGGACAAGAAGATCCTTATGTACAGAGGAAAGTCCATCAGAATAACGTCAGACCTGTCCACAGATACCTGGAAAGCCAGAAAGGACTGTCAAGATATATTCAGGGCACTGAATGAGAAGAACATGCAACCAAGAATACTTTATCCAGCAAGACTGATATTCAAAATATATGGAGAGATAAAGAGTTTCCAGGACCGTCAAGGCTTAAAAGACTATGCAACCACCAAGCTGATACTGCAGGAAAAATTAAGGGGGCTTCTTTAAAGGAGGAAAAAGTCCAAGAATAGCATTGAACAGAAATATAGAGACAATCTACAGAAAGAAAGAATTCAAAGGTAACACGATGTAAAAAAAAACGTATTTATCAATAATCACCCTCAATGTGAATGGCCTAAATGTGCCCATAAAAAGGCACAGGGTTGCAGACTGGATAAAACGACAGGACCAATCCATATGTTGTCTACAAGAGACCCATTTTGAACCTAAAGATACACCCAGACTGAAAGTGAAGGGATGGAGAAGCATCTTTCATGCCAATGGGCCTCAAAAGAAGGCTGGGGTAGCGATTCTCATATCAGACAAATTAGATTTTAAACTAAAGACTATAGTCAGAGATACAGAAGGACACTACATAATTCTTAAAGGGACTATCCGCCAAGCTGATCTAACAATTGTAAATATCTATGCCCCCAATATGAGAGCAGCCAATTACTTAAGAAAACTGTTAATCAAGATAAAGAGTCATATTGATATGAATACACTAACCATTGGAGATCTTAACACGCCTTTCTCAGAAATAGACAGATCATTGAAGCAGAAAATAAATAAAGAAACAAGAGCATTGAATGACACATTGGACCAGATGGACCTCATAGATATATAGAAAACATTCCACCCTAAAACAACAGAGTACTCATTCTTCTCAAGTGCACACAGAACCTTCTCCAGAATAGGCCACATACTGGGTCACAAATCAGGACTCAACCAATACCAAAAGACTGAGATTATTCCCTACACATTCTCAGATCACAATGCTTTGAAACTGGAGTTCAATCACAAGGCAAAGTTCAGAAGGAACTCAAACACCTGGAAGCTAAAGACCACCTTGCTTAAGAATGCTTGGATCAACCAGGAGATCAAAGAAGAACTGAAACAATTCATGGAAACCAATGACAATGAAGACACTTCTATCCAAAACCTATGGGATACAGCAAAGGCGGTCCTAAGGTGGGGGAAATACATAGCCATCCAAGCCTCCCTCAAAAAAATAGAAAAATCCAGAACACAGCAGCTATCTCTACACCTTAAAGAACTGGAGAATCAACAACAAATCAAACCAACTCCACACATAAGAAGGGAAATAATCAAGATTAGAGCTGAGATCATTGAGGTAGAAACCAGAGATACAGTAGAACGTATCAATGAAACTAAAAGCTGGTTTTTTGAAAGAATCAATAAGACTGATAAACCATTGGCCACCTAATCCAAAAGAAAAGAGAGAAAGCTCAAATACATAAAATTATGAATGAAAATGGAGAGATCACAACGAACACCAAGGAAGTAGAAACAATCATCAGAAGTTATTATCAACAGTTATATGCCAATAAGCTAAGCAACCTAG
>NW_026742051.1:0-4446 GCF_022355385.1 Mustela nigripes
TAAGGGAGAAATACATAGCCATCCAACCCTCCCTCAAAAAAATTGAAAAATCCAGAACACAGCAGCTTTCTCTACACCTTAAAGAACTGGAAAATCAACAACAAATCAAATTAACTCCACACATAAGAAGGGAAATCATCAAGATAAGAGCTGAGATCAATGAGGTAGAAACCAAAGATACAGTAGAACGTATCAATGAAACTAGAGGTTGGTTTTTTGCAGGAATCAATAAGATCGATAAGCCACTGGCCACACTAATCCAAAAGAAAAGAGAGAAAGCCCAAATTAATAAAATTATGAACGAAAAGGGAGAGATCACAATGAACACCAAGGAAGTAGTAACAATCAACAGAAGTTATTATCAACAGTTATATGCCAATAAGCTAAGCAACCTTGATGAAATGGATGCATTCGTGGAAAACTATAAACTTCCAAAATAGAACCAGGAAGAAATCGACAACCTGAATAGACCAATATCTAGTAACGAGATTGAAGCGGTGATCAAAAACCTCCCAAAATACAAGAGCCCAAGACCTGATGGATTCCCTGGGGAAATCTACCAAATTTTCAAAGAAGAAATAATACCTATTCCCCTGAAGCTGTTTCTGAAAATTGAAGAAGAAGGAAAACTTCCTGACTCTTTCTATGAAGTGAGAAATACCCTGATCCCCAAACTAGACAAAGACCCTACCAAAAAGAATTTCAGACCAATATCACTGATGAATATGGATGCTAAGATTCTCCACAAGATCCTAGACAACAGGATCCAATAGCACATTAAAAAATTATCCACCATAACCAGGTGGGATTCATTCCTGGGCTACAAGGATGGTTCAACATTCGCAAATCAATCAATGTGATAGAACAAATTAATATGAGAAGAGAGAAGAACCACATGGTCCTCTCAATTGATGCAGAAAAAGCATTTGACAAAATCCAGCATCCGTTCCTGATTAAAACGCTTCAAAGTATAGGGATAGAGGGAACATTCCTAAACTTCATCAAATCTAGCTATGAAAGACCCACAGCAAATATCATTCTCAATAGGAAAAAGCTTGTGTCCTTCCTGTTGAGATCAGGAACACAAGGTTGCCCACTCTCACCACTCTTGTTCAACATAGTATTAGAAGTCCTAGCAATCAGACAACAAAGAGAAATAAAAGGTATCCAAATTGGTAATGAAGAAGTCAAACTCTCTCTCTTTGCAGATGACATGATTCTTTATATGGAAAATCCAAAATACTCCACCCCCAAACTACTAGAACTCATATAGCAATTTAGCAACGTGGCAGGATACATAGTCAATGTGTAGAAATCAGTGGCTTTCTTATACACTAACAATGAAAATACAGAAAGGGAAATTAGAGAACCGATTCCACTTTCTATAGCACCAAGAACCATAAGATACCTGGGAATAAACCTAACCAAAGAGGTAAAAGATCTGTACTCGAGGAACTACAGAACACTCATGAAAGAAATTGAAGAAGACACAAAATGATGGAAGACCATTCCATGCTCTTGGATCGGAAGAATAAACATTGCTAAAATGTCTATACTGCCAAGAGCAATCCATACTTTTAATGCTATTCTGATCAAAATTCCACAGGTATTCTTCAAAGAGCTTGAGCAAATAATCCAGAAATTTTTATGGAATCAGAAGAGACCCTGAATCATTAAGGAAATGTTGAAAAACAAAAATAAAACTGAAGGCATCGCGTTACCTGATTTCAAGCTTTACTACAAAGCTGTGGTCACCAAGATATCATGGTACTGGCATAAAAACAGACACACAGACCAGTGGAACAGAGGAGAGCCCAGATATGGATCCTCAACTCTATGGTCAATTAATCTTCGCCAAAAAAGGAAAAAATATACAGTGGAGAAAAGACAGACTCTTCAATAAATGGTGCTGGGAAAACTGGACAGCTATATGTAGAAGAATGAAACTGGACCATTCTCTTACACCGTACACAAAGATAAACTCAAAATGGATAAAAGACCTCAACGTGATACAGGAATCCATCAGAATCCTAGAGGAGAACATAGGTTGTAATCTCTTCGATATCAGCCACAGCAACTTCTTTCAAGATATGTCTCCAAAGACAAAGGAAACAAAAGCGAAAATGAACTTTTGGGACTTCATCAAAATCAAAAGCTTCTGCACAACAAGGGAAACAGTCAAGAAAATAAAGAGGCAACCCACGGAATGGGAGATGTTTGCAAATGACAGTACAGACAAAAGGTTGATATCCAGGATCTATAATGAACTCCTTAAACTCAACACACACAAAACAGTCAATCATATAAAAAAAAAAAATGGGCAGAAGATATGAATAGAGACTTCTCCAATGAAGATATACAAATGGCTATCAGACACATGAGAAAATGTTCATCATCACTAGCCCTCAGGGAGATTCAAATTAAAACCACATTGAGATTTCACCTTACACCAGTTAGAATATCCAAAATTAACAAGACAGGAAACAACATGTGTTGGAGGGGATGTGGAGAAAGGGGAACCCTCTTACACTGTTGGTGGAAATGCAAGTTGGTGCAGCCTCTTTGGAGAACAGTGTGGAGATTCCTCAAGAAATTAAAAATAGAAATTCCCTATGACCCTGCAACTGCACTCCTGGATATTTACCCCAAAGATATAGATGTTGTGAAAAGAAGGGCCATCTGTACCCCAATGATTATAGCAGCAATGGAAACGGTTGCCAAAGTGTGGAAAGAACCAAGATGCCCTTCAATGGACAAATGCATAAGGAAAATGTGGTCCATATACATTATGGAGTATTACGCCCCCATCAGAAAGGACGAATACCCAACTTTTGTAACAACATGGATGGGACTGGAAGAGATTATGCTGAGTGAAATAAGTCAAGCAGAGAGAGTCAATTATCATATGGTTTCACTTATATGTGGATAATAACAAATAGCATGGAGGACATGGGAAGTTAGAGTGGAGAAGGGAGTTGGGGGAAATTGGAAGGGGAGGTGAATCATGAGAGATTATGGACTCTGAAAAACAATCTGAGAAGTTTGAAGTGGAGGGGGGGGTGGGAGATTGGGGTACCGGGTGGTGGGTATTATAGAGGGCACAGATTGCATGGAGCACTGGGTGTGGTGAAAAAATAATGAATACTGTTATGCTGAAAATAAATAAATTTAATTTTAAAAATTACCTATATATCTATATCTACCTTTATATATAGAGAGAGGACTAGAAAATATAGTTATGCAAATCCTAGATGAGAATTTATCTAATCTGGAGAATGGAAAATAGTGTTCCTATCCTAGAGGCAGAGAGGGTACCCCCAAGATCAAGAAGGATAGAGACTGCCATACATGTGATTGTGAAATTCATGAATCATAAATTCAGAGAAATTGTCTCAATAGCAGCTAGGTGGAGAGATTACTTACGTATAGAGGGAGGAACACCAGAATAGCCTCAGACCTGTCCACAGAAACCTGGAAAGCCAGAAACAGCTGGCCAGACATATTCCAGGCACTAAATGAGAAGAACATGCAGCCAAGAATACTTTATCTGGCAAAGCTTACATTCAGAATGGGTGGAGAAATAAAGAGCTTCTGAGACTGGCAAAGTCTAAAAGATTATGTAACCACCAAGCTGACACCACAAGAAATATGAAGAGGGATTCCATATAAGAAGAGAGACCCCAATAGTGATATAGAACAGAAACTTACAGAGACAAACTATGCGAACAAAGTCCTCACAGGCAACAGAATGACAGTGAAAACATATCATTCAATAATCATCTCAATATAAACAGCCTAAATATTGCCATAAAATGGCATGAGATTGCAAATTGGATAATGAGAAAGGGCCCATCCATATGCTGTCTGTAAGAGATGTATTTTGAACTTAAACATACTTCCAGATTGAAAGTGAAGGGAGGGAGAACAATCTTTCATGACAATAGACCTCAAAAGAAAGCTAAGGTAGCAATTCCCATATCGGACTAATTAGATTTTAAGCTGAAGACCATAGGCAGAGATATAGAAGGACACTTCATCATTCTTAAAGGGTCTATCCACCAAGAATATCTAACAATTGTAAATATTTATGCCTCCAACATGGGAGCAGCCAACTACATAAGCCAACTGTTAATCAAAATAAAAAGACATATTATAAGAATATGTTAATTATAGCGGATCTTAACACACCACTCTCAGCAATAGACAGATCATCTAAGCAGAAAATCAAGAAAAAAGAGCTTTGAATGACACATTGGACCAGATGGATCTCGTAGATATATACAGAAAATTCTACCCTAAAAGAAGAGAATACTCTATCTTCTCAAGCATACTTGGAACTTTCTCCAGCATAGACCACATATTGGGTCATAAATCAGTTCTCGGGCGCCTGGGTGGCTCAGTGGGTTAAGCCGCTGCCTTCGGCTCAGGTCATGATCTCAGGGTCCT
>NW_026742052.1:0-4444 GCF_022355385.1 Mustela nigripes
GTGAAGGGGTGCCTGGATACTTGGGTTCCAATTCCGTTGGGCTCTGTTGTCAGGGAAGTGAGGTCACCACTGATGTGGGCTCCTTACCGAACTTCCTTCTCCAGCAGAGCTCCCTGAGCCACCGGTCCCCAAGCTGGTCAAGGCTCACATTCCACTCAATGCATTGCCCATCCAGTGACCCCCATATAGCCGCCCCAAACCCCTGGGAGGCCTGGGTGCAGCTGTTGTCCCTGGCAGAGGGAACAGAGCTGGGTTTAGACCAGGTTAGTGTTAGGGTTAGGGTTAAGAAAGACTTAGGGTGATGGTTAGGGTTAGTCGTCTTTGGGGTCAGGGTTAGCGTTAGGCTTAGGGTAGGGTTCAGGGTTAGGTTTAGGTTCATGGTTAGGTTTAGGGTCAGGCTCACAGTAGGGTCACTGTTAGCGTTATGGTCAGAGTGAGTGTCAGGTCAGTGTTAGGGTAACGGTTAGGTTTAGGGTCAGGCAGGGTCATGGTCAGATTTAGGTTCAGGTTCAAGTTCAAGGTGATGGTTAGAGTTACCTTTAGGTTTAGGGTTAGCGTCAGGATCACAGTCACGGTCAGGGTTACGGTTAGGGACAGGGTTAGGTCAGCGTCAGGGTTAGGATTAGGGTCAGGGTCATGGTTAGGTATAACTCATGGGTACGGTAATATCAATGTTAGGTTTAGGTTCAGGATCCACATCAGGGTGAGTGTCAAGCTTAGGTATAGTTTTAGGGTTCCGGTCAGGATCACAGCCAGGGTCAGGGTCAGGGCTTGGTTTCAGGTTTTGAGCAGGCTCACAGTGTCAGGGTCAGTGTTAGTGGGTACTCTTAGGGTGAGCCCGGCTCCTGGTTCATGTACCCATCCCTTCAGTGTCACATGAAAAACTCTGGGCAGAAGGGTGTAGACGCTCCATGTGACCCACCTAACCAGCCTTAAACTGGGGTATGAACATGACTTGCCCACCAGACATCTAACCCCTCATCACCGTGATCCTACTTGGGGCATCTCCACCCACGATGCAATGGCCAGGTCCTCTTTACATAAAGATACACAGACACCCAGAGGCGCGCGCGCGCACACACACACACACACACACACACACACACGGGGAGGAGACCTTGGCTACACCGGTAGATCAGAAGGTGTGGGACTCTCTGACTCTGAGCCCCCTGGTGTCACCTTTTGATTTTATTAGCTAAAGGGCCTGAGGCATTGGGGAAACCTGACATGACCTACCAGGGAGGGGACGTGTCTGGCGGGCAAGCTCTCTTCTCCCTGCATCCTCTCGGCTTCAGTACAGCAGAAGAACATGACGCTTTCTTTAGGATGTGCTTTGAAATGAGCTGGGCTGGGGGGTTTTCTCTGTAAAGGGGTGCCTGGATACGTGGGTTCCTATTCCGTTGGGTTCTGTCTTCAGGGAAGTGAGGTCACCACTGCCTGGGGGCTCATTACCAAACTTCCTGTACCACCAGAGCTCCCTGAGCCGCCGGTCCCCAAGCTGCTCACCGCTCATCCTCCACTCAATTCTGTGCCAATCCAATGACCCCCATTCAGCCTCCCCCCAGTCCCTGGGAGGCCTGGGTGCAGCTGTTGTCCCCGCTGGAGGGAACAGAGCTGGGTTTAGACCAGGTTAGTGTTCGGATTAGGCTTAGAAAGCCTTAGGGTCAGGGTTAGGGTTAGACGTCATTGGGGTCAGGGTTAGCGTAAGGCTTAGGGTACGGGTCAGGGTTAGGGTTAGGTTCATGGTTAGGTTTAGGGTCAGGCTCACAGTAGGTAGGGTCACGGTTAGCATTACGGTCAGAGTCAGGGTCAGGGTCAGTGTTAGGGTAACGGTTAGGTTTAGGGTCAGGCAGGGTCATGGTCAGATTTAGGATCAGGTTTAAGTTTTGGTTTGGGGGCAAGGTTCATGTCAGTGTCAGGGATAGGTTTCAGACAATTTCAGTGTCAGGGTTAGGGTCAGGGTCAGGGTTAGGTTCATGGTCAGCGTTATGTTTAGGTTCTGTTTAGAGGTAAGTTGAGGGTTAGGGTTAGACCGGGTTAGGATCAGTGTCAGGGACAATGTTAGGTTGTTAGTTTTAGGGTTAGGTTCAGCGTTAGGTTTCGGGTCAGGGCCCGTGTTAGTGTCAGGGTCACGGTTACGTTGAGGGTTAGAGTTAGGGTCAGGCTCACATTCAGTATCAGGGTTAGACTTAGGGTCAGGGTCAGGGTCACTGTTAGGGTCAGGGTTAGGTTTATGGTCTTTGCCAGGATCAGGGTCAGGGTGAAGTCTTGGGCCAGTGTCAGTTTCCGTTCAGGAGCAGCTATTGGTTTAAAGTCCACATTCGGGTCAGCGACAGGGGTCATGGTTAGGTTTAGGCTCAGGGCCAGGGTCAGGTTTAGGGTCAGGGTCTGGTATAGGCAAATTTCAGAGTTAGGCTTATGATCACAGTCAGGTATAGGGTCAGGGTTATTGTTAAAGTTTAGGGTTTGTGTTAGGGTTAGCGTTTGGTTGACGGTTAGGGTTAGAACTTGATAAGATCAGTGTCCGTGGTAGGTTTAGGGGTTAGTGTTAGGGTTAGGTTCAGCGATAGGATTTGGGGGAGGGCCCGTGTTAGTGTCAGGGTCAGGTCTACATTTAGGGTTAGAGTTAGGGTCAGGCTCACAGTCAGGGTCAGGTTTGTTGTACAGGTCAGGGTCAGGGTCACTGTTAGGGTCAGGGTTAGGTTTATTGTCATGGTCTGGGTCAGGGTCAGGGTGAAGTTTAGCGCCAGTGTCAGGTTTAGTGTCAGGTTCAGGTATTGGTTTAAAGTCCACATTATGGTCAGGGACAGGATTATGTAGTGGTCAGTGTTAGTGTCATGGTTAGGATTAGGGTCAGGGTCACGGTCAGGTGAAGGTCAGGGCCTGGGTCAGGTTTAGGGTCAGGCTTTGGTTTAGGGTCAATGTTCGGTTCAGTGTCACAGTTAGGTTTTGGCGGTAGGGTTTGGGATTGGGGTTTGGGTTAGAGTTAGAAGTAGGGTTATGGTTAGGGTTAGACAGCGTAAGGTCAAGGTTAGGGTTTGGTTTAGGGTAGGGGTTAGTGTTAGTGTTAGGGTCAGCGTTAGGTTTAGGTTCAGGGTCCGTATTAGGGTCATGGTTAGAGTTACCTTTAGGTTTAGTGTTAGGGTCAGGATCCCAGTCACGGTCAGGGTTAGGGTTAGGGTCAGGGTTAGGTCAGTGTCAGGGTTAGGATTAGGGTCCTGGTTAGGTTTGAGTCATGGTTACGGTAATGTCAGATTTAAGTTTAAGTTCAGGGTCCACATCAGGGTGAGTGTCAGGCTTAGGTTTAGGTTTAGGGTTCAGGTCAGGATCACAGTCAGGGTCAGGGTCAGGGTTAGGGCTTGGGTTAGGGTTTGGCGCAGTCTCACATTCAGGGTCAGGGTCAGGGTTAGTGGTTACTGTTGGGGTTAGCCCCGCTCCTGGGTCATGGACCCATCACTTCTGGGTCTCAGGATAAACCCTGGGCAGAAGGGTGTAGATCCTACACCCGATCCCACTTAACCAGCCTTAAACTGGGGTGTGAACATGACTTGCCCACCAGACATCTACCCCCTCGTCAGCCTGATCCTGCTTGGGGCATCTCCACCCAGGATGGCATGGCCAGGTCCTCTTTACACACAGACACACAGATACCCAGAGGCACACGCACACACACACACACACACACACAGACAGGGAGGAGACCTAGGGCTACTCAAGTGGAGAAGAGGTGTGGGACTCTCTGACTCTGAACCCCCTGGTGTCACCTTTTAATTTTATTAGCCAAAGGGCCTGAGGCGTTGGGGAAACCTGATATGACCTGCCAGGTAGGGGATGTGTCTGGCAGGCAAGCTCTCTTTTCCCTGCATCCTCTCGGCTTTAGTACAACAGAGAACATGTTGCTTCCTTTAGGATGTGCCTAGAATGAGCTGGGCATGGCGGTTTTCTCTGTAATGGGGTGCCTGGATACGTGGGTTCCAATTCCGTTGGGCTCTGTCGTCAAGGAAGTGAGGTCACCACTACCTGGGGGCTCCTTACCGAACTTCCTGCTCCACCAGAGGTCCCTGAGCCACCGGTCCCCAAGCTGCTCAAGGCTCACACTCCACTCAATGCAGGGCCCATCCTGTGACCCCCATACAGCCTCCCCCCAGCCCCTGGGAGGCCTGCGTGCAGCTGCTTTCCCCGCTGGAGGGAACAGAGCTGGGTTTAGACCAGGTTAGTGTTAGGGTTAGGGTTAAGAATGACTTTGGGTCAGGGTTAGGGTTAGACGTCTTTGGGGTCAGGGTTAGCGTAAGGTTTAGGCTAGGGGTCAGGGTTAGGGTTAGGTTCATGGTTAGGTTTAGGGTCAGGATCACAGTAGGTTCAGGGTTAGCGTTACGGTCAGAGTCAGGCTCAGGGTTAGTGTTAGGCTGACGGTTAGGTTTAGGGTCAGGTTCAGGGTCATGGT
>NW_026742053.1:0-4444 GCF_022355385.1 Mustela nigripes
AAACAGCATGGAGGTTCCTCAAAATGTTGAAAATAGAACTGCCCTATGACCCAGCAATTGTATCATTACTTTTGAAGTAAGATTACAGGGTAATAAGATTTCTTTGCATACATATTCTTATGTTGACATGAAAAGAGATGCTATCTTTCTCTCCATGTCATTCTGAACACTGCACAGAATATGCCAGTTGTGATACTGCACAAATATGCCAGGACGTTCTTTTGGAAGTACCATCAGGACAGTTTATAAAGCACACAAGAAATACTCTCTCTTTCTAGTTATATTGCTTTTGACCTAAACAATTCCCCAGAAGGATGTTCAATCTTATTCACCAAAGTTAGCTCAAAATAATTTGCAACTGTTGGCAAATATATAAGATTCAAAATTAAATGCAGGTTGCCTATACCAAATATGGTCAAATGGATTTATATTTCTTATATTAAGATACATCTATCGGGGCGCCTGGGTGGCTCAGTGGGTTAAGCCTCTGCCTTCAGCTCAGGTCGTGATCCCAGGGTCCTGGGATCGAGCCCCACATCGGACTCTCTGTTCCACGGGGAGCCTGCTTCCTCCTCTCTCTCTGCCTGCCCCTCTGCCTGCTTGTGCTCTGTCAAATAAATAAATAAAATCTTAAAAAAAAAAAGATACATCTATCACCTGAACTGTAGTAAACCATTGCAACTATGATCAAATTCACACACATGTGGGAAATGACAACAGTGCTGGGACTGTCACCTGACAGGAACTACAAGATGCCACAAATTTTAATCACAGATGGATTTCAAGGATGTTTTTGTGTGTCTGAGAATAAATGAAATGCAATAATGACAACCTCTCACATCTCTAGGGGATAATATTCTGTAGAGTCTATTTTTCTCCTTGCCTTAAAACCCAACAGGATTTTTGTTTATTTGTTTTTGCTTTGGAGAAATTTTTTACATATGGATCTCCAATTATTCAAAGACCAAGAGTTGCAAACACTGTCCCCCTTCCACTGAATTGTGGAAAGGCATAGCTGTCTTTGAAACTTTGTCAAAAATTCAAACTGCTCATATATCTACAAGTCTGTTTCTGGACTATCTATTCTGTTCCATTCATCTATCTGTCTATATTGATGCCGCTCTCACACTGTTTTGGTGACTGTAGCTTTATAATAAGCCTTGAAGTCAGATAGTGTTCTTTTTCAGAATCATTTTGGCTATTCAAAGTCCTTTGCATTTCCATATGAGTTTTAGAAATAGCTTATTAATTTCTACAAAAAAAAATTCCTATGGGGCACCTGGGTGACTCAGTGGGTTAAAGCCTCTGCCTTGGTCTCCAGTCATGATCCCAGGGTCCTGGGATGGAGTCCAGCATCTGGGCTCTCTGCTCAGCTTCCCTTCCTCTCTCTCTGCCTGCCTCTCTGCCTACTTATGATATCTATCTGTCAAATAAATAAATAAAATCTTTAAAAAAATGCTATGTTCTCATTTGAAATTGTGTTGAATTTATAGACAAAGTAATGTAAAAAGTAAATCTTCTCATCCATAACCCATGAACATAACTTTTCTGTTTATTTGGGTCTTACTTTCTCTCGACAATGTTCTGTGTTTTCATATACATATCCTACACATCTTCTGTCATATTTAGTCCTAAGTATTTCACATTTATTGATGTTATTATAAATGGTATTTTTAAAATTTCAATTCCTGAATGTGTGCTGTGAACATATGAAAATACAATTTGATTTTGTATGATTGAACTTACTCTAACTTCACCAAACTAACCAAACTAAATTCACTCAATAGTTCTACTCACTTTTTTAAAGTGTCATAACTTTTTCTATAGAGAGAACCAGATGATCCACAAAAAAAAAGTTTTAACTCTCAATTTCCAATTTGCATGCCTCTTATTTATTTTTCCTGGCATTGCACATATTATAACCTCTAGGAAAATATTTAGCAGAAGTGACTAGAGCAGATAGCTTTTCCTTTTGGTGGGAAACATTCAGTTTTCCACCATAATGATGTTAGTTGTAGGTTCGTAATATATGTACTTTATAGAAATGATGCCTCCTTCTCTTCCTGGTTTGTTAAAAGTTTTTATCAAGAATAAATGATGAGTTTTTTATAAATGCTTTTTCTCACTCTGTTGAGAACACCATATATTTTACTCTCTTGAAATCTCTTAGTGTAGTGAGTTACATTGATTGATTTTTAATGGTGAACCAAACTTGCACTCCTGGAAAGTGAAAACCCACGTGGTATGATGTGTTCTGTTTCTATCTAAGGTTAGATTATATTTACTAAAATTTCATTAAGAATTTTTGCATCTATATTCATAAAAGATATTAGTAATTGTCTCTTCTTATACTGTCTTTGGTCATGCAATTTTCCTGAAGGACTTCATGTAGAATTGGTATTACTACTTCCTTAATTATTCGGTAGAATTTGTTAGTGAATTCGTCTGTGCTTGGAGCTTATGTTGTAAGAAGTTTATAAACCACAAATTGAAAGTCTATGATAAATATAGAGTTATTTGGGTTATCTATTTTTTTTAAGTGAAGTTTTTTAGTTTGTGCCTTGTAAGAATCTTTTCATTTAATCTAAGTTGTTGAATTTATTGTCATAAAGTTGTTGATAGAAATCGCTCACTGTCTTTACCATGTATAGTATAATCTCACTACTGTCCCCGAGGTCTCTTTATCTCTTTCCCATCTCTAGAATATGTAATGTCACCTCTCTTACTTACTTATTGGTAATATGTATCTTCTCTTTTTTTATCTGATCTATCTGACCAGAAGTTTGTTATACTCATTTACCTTTTCAAAGAAGATAAAAATTTTATTCATTTTCTTATTAGAATTTTCTTTTCTATTTCATTAATTTTGTCTATAATCTTTATTATCTCCTTTTGACTGATTGTTTTGGGTTTACTTTGCTCCTTCTTTTAAGTTTCTTAAAGTAGGAGCTGAGGTCATTAATTTGAAATTCTTTCTTATTTTCTAGCATAGGTGTTTAGTACTATAACCTTCCCCCAAAGTACTACTTTAGTGGCATCACATATTCTGATGTATCATTTTCATTTTCATTCAGTTAAGAAACATTTCTAATTTACTATCTGATTTCTTCTTTTACTCATAAGTTATTTTGTATTGTGTGCTTTAATTTCCAACTATTTCAGAATTTTCCCAAAAATCTTCCAGCTGCTGATTATTAATTCTATTCAGTTGTACTACCTGAACCTATAGTCTATAGAGACTTGTTTTCCATATAAATTTCAGTGAAGTCAAATGGTTTATAATGTCATTTGAGGTGTGTATAATCTTAATCTTAATTATTTTATGCCTCCTTTTATAAAGTTATTGAGAATGGGTTACTGAAATCTCTCACTGTAAATATGACTTTGTCTATTTCTACTTGTGGTTTTATCAGGTTTTTTGTTCAGGTATTTTGAAGCTTTCTGCTTTTGTGCAATTTAGAATTGTTATTTCTTGATTCTACACTTTTATAATTATGATATAACACTCACTCCCTTTGAAATGTACTTTGATATTAATATAGTTATTCCTGGTTTCTTATAATTTGTATTAGCATGGTATATTATTTTTCATACTTTTAAGATTTTTGTGTCATT
The DNA here is from genome assembly GCF_022355385.1 of Mustela nigripes. NCBI lineage: Eukaryota > Metazoa > Chordata > Mammalia > Carnivora > Mustelidae > Mustela > Mustela nigripes. The sequence goes on from NW_026742053.1 coordinate 3,616, forward strand.
ATATTTAAAATGAGTTTCTTACAAGCAGCATATGGTTGGGGCTTTTTAAAAATTGAGAAGACAATCTGTTTTAGTGAAAAAATTCAGCCCATTTACAGTTAATATGATTTTCAAAATGGCTAGGTTTCAATCTATCCTTCTGTTATTTGTTATCTGATTTTTTTTTTTTTTAAGATTCTATCTATTTACTTGTCAGAGAGGGAAAGAGAGAGAGAGCACAAGCAGGGGGAGCAGCAGGCAGAGGGAGAAGCAAGCTCTCCTCTGAGGAAGGAGCCAGATGAGGGACTCCATCCCAGGACCCAGGGACCATGACTTGAGCTGAAGGCAGATGCTTAACTGACTGAGCCACCTAGGTGTCCCTTATCTGACTGCTCTATTCTTTGTTTCCACTTTTCTCTCCTTCTGTCTTATTTTGCATTAACTGAGTTGTTTTTATAATTCCCTTTTATCTTTTCTGCTGGATTGCTAAGAGTAATTCTTTTTCATGTTACTTTAGACTCTATAGTTGGTTTAAGTATACATCTTTAGCCTCCGTGGGTGGTTGTTACTTCACATGTGGTATATGAACATTATAATTGTGTACTTCCATTTCTTTTCCTCTGGATTTTGTGATGCTATCTGACATTCTGCTTCTATAAATTTTATAAACACCACCATACATTATTACTATTTCTGCTTTAACTTATTTTTTTTAAGAGTATTTCACTGTTTATTTTTTTATTTTTTTTTTATAAACATATATTTTTATCCCCAGGGGTACAGGTCTGTGAATCACCAGGTTTACACACTTCACAGCACTCACCAAAGCACATACCCTCCCCAATGTCCA
>NW_026742054.1:0-4441 GCF_022355385.1 Mustela nigripes
CTGCACTGATTGTGGGAAAACCTTCAGCATTCTTTCATACCTCACAAGACATAAGAGAGTACACACTGGTGAGAAGTCTGTTGAATGCAGTCACTGTGGAAAAGCCTTAAGTAGTCCATCAGCTCTGAAGACACACCTGCGGATACATACTGGAGAAAAACCTTACAAGTGTGATCAGTGTGGGAGAACTTTTAGAATGAGCTGTAATCTTAATGTTCACAAGAAAATGCATGCTGGAGAGAAACCGTGTAATTGCATTGACTGTGGGAAAGCCTTCAGGGATCACTCATGCCTTAAAGAACATGTGAGAATTCACACTGGAGAGAAGCCCTTTGCATGTAATCAGTGTGGGAAAGCCTTCAGAGTGAAATCTTTCCTCACTTTGCACAAGAAAGTTCACATGAGAATGAAACAGTATGAGTGTAAGGAATGTGGGAAAGCCTTCAGTGGTTTCTTATCTCATAGGAGACATATGAAAAAGCACACCAGGGAAAAGAAACCCTTCAAGTGTAGTCAGTGTGAAAAAGCTTTTAGGAGGCATGTGTCCCTTACAATACACATAAGAACTCACACTGGAGAGAAACCCTATGAGTGTGATCAGTGTGGGAAAACCTTTAGCGTAAGGTGCAATCTTACTGTGCACAAGAGAGTCCATACTGGAGAGAAGCCCTATCGATGCAGTGTGTGTGGACATGCTTTCAGTAAGCTGTCATCCCTTCGGCGACACCACGAGAGCACTCATGCTGGATAAAGCTCCAAGTAATGTCCACGTACAGTAGTTTTCAGTGAACTCTCAATCTTGAAGGCGTATAAGCAGATACTAACTGCAGAGAACTGGATGTAAAGAATGGAAAAACCCCTCTAAAAATCTGTAGGAGAAATATAAGTTATGCAGTGACTTTGATAAATCCTTTAAACATCTCCTAGATACATGACCAACTGATACTAAACGTAAAAACTTTGTAGTGTCTTCAAGACTTGTTGAGAAAAATAAATGCCTAATGTTTTAAGCCACCATGTTTACAGTGTGTGTGTGTGCATGTATTTTGGAAGGGAGGTTTTATTCACAAATGTGTCACCAATATAACCCATGTCAGGTTTTCAGAAATTTATGTATATAATTAAAAAATTGAATTGCTACTGGAGGTTATCCGTATAACTCACACTGGTCATTCCCTTTTCACTCTCTAATCACCCTAATTCTTGATACCATAACATGTGTACTCTGGATTCAATGCATTTTTTAAAAGGTTTTTCTTTTTAAAGTAATCTCTATAGGAACTCACAGCCTGAGATCAAGAGTCGTATGTTCCACTGACCTGGCCAGGTGCCCCCTTTTAACAGTTTTATTGAGATGTAATTTACATGTTGAAGTATAAAATTCAATGGGTTTTAGTATGTTTACAGAGTTATATGCCCTTTTCTACCTGATACGGTATCATTGTACCTGGATTCTGCTCAACAGTCTTTGTGAGAATCATCTGTGTTCTTTCTTCAGCAGGATTTTATTGTCATTGATACATAGCTTCCCATTTTATGAATATGCACAATTAATTCAACTGTTCTGGACATTTGGGTTGTTTATAGTTGGAGTATTTTTTTTAAATAGTTTACTTATTTGAGAGAGAGAACACAAGCAGGGGAAGAGACAAAGGGAGAGGGGGAAGCTGACTCCCCACTGAGCAGAGAGCTCAGTCCCAGGACCCTGAGATCATGACCTTAGCTGAAGGCAGGTGCATAACTAACTGAGCCACCCAGGATCCCTATAGTTAGGGTATTTTATAAGTAATTCTGCCATGAGCATTTTTTTACATGTTTTAGTTCACAGCTGTACATATTTTTGTCAGGTATATATTTTAGGAGTGCAGTTTCTGGGTCATAGGGAATACACATAGTCACATTTATTCAACACTATCTAGTCACATTTATTCAACAGTATCCCACAGTTTATGAAGCAGTTGTTCAATTTTCAAGTATGCATGTCTGCTCTCTTGTTAATATTTTATATTGTCTTTTTCATTTTGGTCATTTTGATGTGTATGCTGGAAGAGGGTCATATTTTAATTTTTAAATTTTTAAAAACTTTTCATTTGGAACCAGTTTTTCACTTAATAGAAAAGTTCATATATCCCTCAGTTTCCCAGTGTTACTACAATTAATCTGTCACCTGTTTTCATCTGGTTAGTATTTTTTTGTGTGTGATCTCTAAGATTGTTTTTTAAAATTTTTTTCCTTTTTTTCATTTATTTTCAGCATAACAGTATTCATTATTTTTGCACCACACCCAGTGCTCCATGCAACCGTGCCCTCTGTAATACCCACCACCTGGTACCCCAACCTCTCACTCCCTGCCCCTTCAAAACCCTCAGATTGTTTTTCAGAGTCCATAGTCTCTGGTTCACCTCCCCTTCCAATTTCCCCCAACTCCCTTCTCCTCTCCATCTCCCCTTGTCCTCCATGCTATTTGTTATGCTCCACAAATAAGTGAAAACATATGATAATTGACTCTCTCTGCTTGACTTATTTCACTCAGCATAATCTTTTTCAGTCCCGTCCATGTTGCTACAAAAGTTGGGTATTCATCCTTTCTGATGGAGGCATGATACTCCATGTATATGGACCACATCTTCCTTATCCATTCGTCTATTGAAGGGCATCTTGGTTCTTTTTGATGTCCGTTTTCCAGACAACCTCCAAAAGCCTTCCCAAGTAATTAGTAAATTGGCTTCTTTGCATGTACTCTTTACTATTACAGTATTTACCTCACTCACAAAGTGTTTTTGGTTAAAGAAAAATTTGAGAGAGTTGACTTTGTGGAGATGATCCCATGGTACATGCTCTGTATCCCCAGTCTCTATCCCTATGAGGACTTAAACACCACCTTGCTTCTCTTACTCTTCCAGTGATAATCTCTGCCTCAGAGAAAGCTGGGAGTTGGTCTGATGAGAAGTTCATCAGTTTTTCTTAAGGTCAGCCCCAAGAAATCCACGAATGGGATTCCCAGTCTGGAGATGAGAGGAAACATATGGGAAGAGAATTTATGTACAGCTCTCCTCTCAGGTTCAGGAAATCTGGTCATTCATGAATCCTCTCTATGAGCTGTTATCCTCAAAGATTTGAAATGCTTTGGGGAAGAAATGATAGCATATATCTGGCTAATGAGGAGCTTTGGAAATTGAGCCCCCAGGCCCACAGAGACTAGAGTTTACCTGTGACCCCCTCCTCTCAAAGCAATGTTTATGTCAGGAAACACACCTGAGTCTCCTGAGGTCAACCTTCTTGCCCTGGAGCCCAGTTGCCTTGGTCCCTCTGCCTTTCCTGGAGACAGATTTCCCACCTCTGCCCTTCAATATCTAGAGGAAAGGTGAATTACTTACTGGTGACTTCAAGGCAATCTGATGTGCCCTACTAAATGCTGTGAGAAATTGAATGTACAGTTTTTTGTTTTTTTTTTAATATCATCCTATCTGGAGGACATCTAAGAGGTAAAAGAAAGTTTGGTAGGATGAAGCTATATTGAATTTGTGGTCAGCTTTCATTTTCTGCTCTTACTCTGCTTTTTAAATTCCAGGGACGTTTTTCCTTACTTGAACATGAATTAGCACCTTTAGAAATTGGACAGATAGGGGCTCCTGGGGGGTTTGACTGAACCAGTTAAGCATCTGACTTCAGCTCAGGTCATGGTCTCAGAGTCGTGGGATGGAGTCCTGCATTGGGCTCCCTGCTCTGTGGGGAGCTTGCTTCTCCCTCTACTGTTCCTCTGCTGGTACTCACTTTCTCTGTCAAATAAGTAAAATCTTAAAAAAAAGGAACTGGACAGATAATTCTACAATTCACTGGTTTGCCTCATTTTGGTGGGCTGAGAATGGGACTAGGATGGGTGAGTTTGGCTTCTCAGTTTTCCCATATCTGATTCCAGCTTTTATCCTCAGAAAGCTCAAGTCTTGTCTTTACCTCTTACTTGTAAGGACCTTGAGAGAGAAGGTTGAGACCCATTAGTCTGCCTTTCTAGTCTTTCTCTGAAAACTCTCAAAGAAAATACAGAATATTTTCTTTTATTTTTTAAAAGATTTTCTTTATCTGTTTGAGAAAGGGAGTGAGAGCACGAGAGGGGAGAAGGTCAGAGGGAAAAGCAGACTCCCCACGGGTCTGGGAGTTGGACGTGTGACTCGATCCCTGGACTCCAGGATCATGACCTGAGCTGAAGGCAGTCACTTAACCAACTGAGCCGCTGAGGCACCCAAGAAAATACAGAATATTTTAAACCATCAGAATAGCATAGTACTTTCCAGAATTAATGCTGACATTTTGACCATATTAGCTTCAGACATTTTTTTAAAAATACAGTAGTATACATTATATATGATTGATTTTTTTTTTTTTTGGGATATTACATTTATTTTTTATTTTGAAAATTTTAGATTTTAGATTTACAAAAAAG
>NW_026742055.1:0-4439 GCF_022355385.1 Mustela nigripes
GGGGGTGGGAGGTTGGGGGAACCAGGTGGTGGGTATTAGAGAGGGCATGGATTGCATGGAGCACTGGGTGTGGTTAAAAAATAATGAATACCGTTTTTCTGAAAATAAATAAATAAATTTAATAAAAAAATAATAATGAATACTGTTATGCCGAAAATAAATAAAAAATAAATTAAAAAAAAAAGATAGTACTTTCAGTAACTTTAATATCAGAAAAATACTATAGTGTCTCTAAGGGATTTTTGAGTATCTTACTCAGAGGTAAGGTCCTCCACCGACCATGATGGGCAGAGGTAAACAGGCCAGCTGAATTCATTCCAGTTGACCACACAAGAAAATCCTGAGACTTGATATGTTTCCAGATCGAGAAGACCAGAGATAAGAGAGAAATAGCACCATGTAAGAGATACCAAGGGACTTGGAGTCAGTTTGGGGATCCCACTTATGTTTCTGACATTAAAATCTTCTCTGACTCGGATCGTCTCTGATACCCTGTCTAACCATCTAGAAAATGCGACTGATAATATCTACATCACAGTGTGGACATTTAAGAGGGAGAATCCCACAAAGAGCCAGCGTGATGACTCTCCAGACAGGTGCTCAGGAAGCCATGGTGACTAGGTGGGTCCACTTTTTTTTCCAGAAAAAAGAACACATACTGAATCTATATTTCTTTGGTTTTTTTAAAGATTTTATCATATGATTTCAATTACTTGTGGAGCATAAGGAATAACATGGGAGGACATTAGGAGAAGGAAAGGAAAAGTGAAATGGGGGAAATCGGAGGGGGAGACGAACATGGGAGACTGGACTCTGAGCAACAAACTGAGCATTTTGGAAGGGAAGGGATGGGGGATGGGTGGGCCTGGTGGTGAATATTAAGGAGGGCACGTACTGCATGAAGAACTGGCTGTTATACATAAACAGTGGAACCTGACACGGGGTCTATCCCAAGATGCTTAACCAACTGAGCCACCCAGGCTCCCCACCCATAGATTTTCCTTAAGCGAAAGGATACATTTTCATGATGACTTCACATGATACCAGAGATCCTCACTTTGCCTCTAGGAGTTGGGAGATGAGGGGAATTGCAAACTCTCATGGTGGTTTCCCCAAATACATTGACCTGCCTGGCGACTGTGAGACCGTTACGAGCCGGCGAGAGGGTGCTGTGACAGTCAGCTGTGGCTGGCTGGCAAGAGAACCAAATCCATTTCCCTGGATGATGTCTCTGGGGAACAGAAACCCTACGCTGGGGGCGCCTGGGTGGCTCAGTGGGTTGGGCCACTGCCTTCGGCTCAGGTCATGATCTCAGGGTCCTGGGATCAAGTCCCGCATCGGGCTCTCTGCTCAGCAGGGAGCCTGATTCCTTCTCTCTCTCTCTCTCTCTGCCTGCCTCTCAGTGTACTTGTAATTTCTCTCTGTCAAATAAATAAATAAAATCTTTAAAAAAAAAAAAAAGAAGAAGAAAGAAACCCTACGCTGTTAATAAGCCCCTGTCACTAAGCTGTCCAGAGATGGCCATCCTCAGGGAGAATGACAATCAAGGACAATGCCATAGGAGACCTCATATGTCTCTTGTCACTTCATATTTTTGATAGCAGACAAGTAATTGCCTAGGACTCCCCAGGTACCTTAGTCTCATCTGTGAATGACCTGGAGGTTTTACAGAACACTTAGGATTTTGTACTCACAATTGCCCAAATATTCACATATAAAGAGATAAGTAAGAGTGCAATCAGTTCCTTAATGTTAAAAGTAAATATGTAATAAATTCTTATTTTAAAAAAATATTTATTTCTTTATTTTAGAGAGGAAAGAGAGATCACAAGTGGGAAGGGCAGGAAGAGGGAGAGAGAATCTCAAGCCGACTGCACCGGGCTCGATCTCCTGACCCTGAGATCATAACCTCGGGTGAAACCACCACCCAGTCAACCCAATAAATTCTTAATTTAATTTCATTCAAAACCAACTTCTATGGGATCACAGAGCTATAAATTAGGCACATTCTAACAGCGTGAATACAAAGGAAGGCAACCAAATTCTACCAAACTTCTAAAGTGGTGAAAAGTAACAAAAAACTCAAATTCTCTAAAAACACTCTTCTGGTTATATCCATAGGTTTTTATGATATACTCAAACAAGCTTAAGAAGTTATCTCTTTTTGGTAAAACATAGATGGCTTACTTAAAGTCAACTAGTTCCAAGTGGTTTCAATCATCACTACAGAAAAACCGAAAGAGGCCAGTAATTTCTGGCTTCGGTTCCCATACTTAGCCTACAGAGATTAAGAACTTCCTGCTACAAAACTTCCTACATCTGCATTCTTTTTTTTTTAAGATTTTATTTATTTATTTGACAGAGAGAGATCACAAGCAGGCAGAGAGGCAGGCAGAGAGAGAGAGAGGAGGAAGCAGGCTCCCTGCCGAGCAGAGAGCCCGATGCGGGACTTGATCCCAGGACCCTGAGATCATGACCTGAGCCGAAGGCAGCAGCTCAACCCACTGAGCCACCCAGGCACCCCCTACATCTGCATTCTGCCGGTTATTCCCATTCCAGTTCAATTCCACCCTGAGAATTAGAGGGAGAACTGGCAGACACTGGACTCTGGGTGTCCTGAAGTGGGAGGGAATGACAGACCTGCTATCGACACTTTGCACCCCAGGCCACGCGCCCTGCTGCTGCCTTCCACGCTCCAATCGCTTTCATAATAGTGTGGCACTACCTAGTGACGCTGACCCATGCTCACAGTCCTAGAAGCGATGTTATCTAGGGAAACGCTCGGTCACCCAGCAAGACACGCACATACCAGCGCTCCACAGCAGTGTTGTTGGTATTAGCCAAAACCTAGAAAAATCCAAATGCCCAACAACAGTAAAATGAGTAAAGCGTGGCCTACTCTAGAAAAGAGCACTCTACAACAATATGAATAAAACTACAGCTAAAGAAATTGAAACAATGTTTCTTACAGAAAAGGGCTGAGGACATGACACAGGTTACAAAGATCCTTCCATAGGAGTTCAAACGCAGGTCAAACAAATGGCTATTTAGGAACTCACATATGGGTGCTGAGGCTAGAGTTACAGTCACAAATCACAGTTGTCGGGAGCCAGTGCAGGAGGCCTACTCTAAGAGCTGTAAGGGACTGAATATGATTGGCTGTTCATTTAGGTCCACTCACGCGGGAGGTGCATGAGCACTGCATTATGATTGGTTAACACTGCCTGTATAAAAACGCATGCGCCGAGGGTAAAGGAGGAGGAAGAAAAAAGTGATTAAAGAAGAAGGTTCGCCGCTACGTGAGTCTCCGAGTCGTTCTTGCGGGCCGAGAGCGACAAGTGGTGCCGAGACCCGGGATTCTCATCGTGAGAGACGCACGGAGTCGGCGACGATCAGGTAAAGAGTGCACCTATTTCTGTCTAGTGAGCGACAGGGAAAGTTCCTAGGATAAGGACGAGAGTAAAGCTTTCCAGGATGGGAAACGAGATGGCTGCATATAAAATGTCGGGGCCGCTAACTGACATTCTTAAAGCAAATGGGACCCCCTTGAAAAATAAGAAGGCTCGCTTATTTCTAAAAGAAGTGGGTCAAACCACTCCGTGGTTCTTAGAGGAGGGATTGCTTAATATTCCCCAATGGGAATATCTAGGGGAGGACCTCAGGCGCGACCCGCACACTATGCCGGGAACTCTCGCTGTTTGGTCCTTAGTGAAGGTCTGCTTACTATCGTCCCGCGAACCCATACGCAAGGCGGTTCTACAGGGAGGAGAGATCTTAGAACAGGTAAAAGAGTCTTGCAAAGGATCCTGGAGAGATTCCAGTTCTGAAAGTGAAAGCTCAGAAGAAAGCTCGGACGAGGAAAACGCCCGTCCGGGTGATAAGAGAAAAGTGACGGAGGGGGTCCCTCCGATGATCAGAGAGTGGAAGAAATGAAAAGAGAGCTTGCAAAAAAGGAGGAGGAACTAAAAAAGGCTATGGCGCAGCTCAAAATGCAGGGGGAAGTTATGGCGCAGCTGAAATTAAAAGTGAAAGAAGGAGCCATGGCGCAGTTACAAACAAAGGAAGTGGTAGATAACTTAGATCTTATGCCCACGCGCCCAGCCCCAACAGCGCCACCTTACGAGGGGCCTCCTCCGTATAAACCTTGCTGCACCAAGGCCTGCTATTGTGCGAGCTGCACCGCACAGAATTGGAGAGAAGTATTAGGGCCAGAAAAAGGGTTTTTCCCCGACATGGAAGATCAACATCAGCAAAGATATCATCAGCCCCTAGACTTTAAACTCGTAAAGCAGCTGAAGGAAGCAGTTATGTCCTATGGGCCTCAGGCTGCTTTTATGGTTTCTTTGGTTGAAACGCTAGGTAGCCTTTACCTCACTCCTGAAGACTGGAGTAACTTGGCTAGAGCAGTTTTATCTGGTGGGCAATATTTAGAATGGAAG
>NW_026742056.1:0-4439 GCF_022355385.1 Mustela nigripes
GAAGTGAAGGGGGTGGGATTATGGACATTGGGGAGGGTATGTGCTTTGGTGAGTGCTGTGAATTGTGTAAACCTGGTGATTCACAGACCTGTACCCCTGGGGATAAAAATATATGTTTATAAAAAATAAAAAATTTTAAAAAACTATATTTCCCTTGCTTTATATACAAAGTTAAACTAACACATCAATTGTGAGGAGGGAGGAAAGATATTTTCAGTGCTTTAGCACCTTGATCAGTTTACCTTCCATTTACTTTAGGCAAATAAAGGTAAGTTTACATTTACTTCCTAATTTACTTGAAGAGTTAATGTAATATATGCATTAACATGCAAGAAAGAGGACATAAAATCTAGGAAGGATTGATTCAATCTAGGAGAGCAAAGTACAGATCTCAACATTAACATTATTTTACATAATAATAATAGGATTGACTCTCACGTTAATTGAAACTGTAATGTAAAGAACATTAAGAGTTAAAAACAAAAGAAATTTGAGGTAAGAAGTGAGTAAGCAGTTATATCTTTAACTATGATAAGAAAATCACAAGATACAATAATGTGACACCTGAATTGAGTCACACAGATTTTTTTTCAACCATTAGTATTCTTATTTTTAAATAGTAGTTTTTAAAATACCTAAAACAATTAATAATAACATGTAATTGGTATGTCACTTCAAGATTACAAAAACCTTGGCAGCGCCATCCTATATATTTCTTGGATTCTAACTTGATGCAAAATGATGAACATACAGAGTGACATACAGAATTCAAAACTGGGCTCTCTTCTTCAATGAGAGTGAACATTTTCTTCTCCCCCCCCCACCAATCATTGCATCTGTATTTTCACCCACAGTGGAGAAGCATTATTTTAATGCAAAAATAGACTAAAATTGCATTTTACACTGTTTTTCATGAACTAACAGATATTTTCTATGAATTTATATAAATGTTATAAATGTAAATGGATCTTCTTAGAGCAAGTGACTACCTCAGCGTTTGTAACTACAAGAAAAATGTTAATAAAATGAAGAGAAAACTGTAATTACAAATGGAGAAATAATAAAGACTAAAAGAAACAGTTTTTGTTTATCACATAAAACACAGTGGGAAAGCCTTGCTTTTAAAAAGTCACCCTATAAAACAAGTTACTATTATTGTGATTAATAAAATATAATTAATAAAATGCATAAAATATATGTTTTGGATATGCTTAGTAAAATATTATAAACTAGTTCCTCATAATGATAGTTCTATATTTAGTAAAATTTTATTAGTCTATATATATATATCAGCTACATAATTTGCATCCTTAAAAGTCCCTGGGTACTCATAAACATGATCAATTGTAATGCCTGAAATGATTCTAAAAGCAATACCATATTAAGAAAACATTATAAACCTGGCCCAAAACCCAGAAGAAGAGCTCTATCCCATATTATGGCACAGCTTCATTCTTTGAAAAGTTTGTAATTTCAAGTTCCAAATGAAAAAATATTTATTAAATATGGATTTCAGTTTGCGGAGATGGGGGGTTTCCCACATTGGACACAATTCCATGTGTTACATCAATGAGGGAGAAAGAGGGTATGAGGCAGGAAGAAATTGTTTCAAAAATTTCTTATAAAATTTTAAAAGATTACTTTAACCTTCTGTAGGTAAGCTTAATATGCCATTTTACATCTGGATGAATTCCCAGGACTTGAGAATAAAATAGTGAAGTTTAAGCATATGTGCTTCTTTGCACAGAAAAATAAAAGAAATCAGCTAATCAAGACTGTTTTTAATGATGCAATGCTTAACATTTCTTAAAATTGTTAGAAAGTTATTAGTAATGAATTGCTGTATAATAGAAAAATTAGAATTGAATAGGTAATTTAGAGGTAAAAATAAAACACTGCAGCTTAAGTAGGTGATGACTTCAACATGTACATTTATTAAGCATTTACTTTGTGCCTATTATGTTTGGTTAGGTCTGTGAGCAAATTCAGAGCAATCTTTAACCTAATAAAACTTCAGTTTATCAAGCAACTAGTCCATAGTATCTAGAGAAGAGCTTCTGGTATATATAAGAATAGTAATCAGTGCTAAATATTTTGAGGCTGAATCAATAAAACTTAGGACCAAGACACGTTGCCCATTCTAAGGCAAAATTTTCAAAACTCCATTTGCCAAAGTTACCTAAAACTGACTGGTAAGTTAATATGAAATATTAAAGGCTTGTTTTACATGAATTCTTAATTTTAGCAAATTGATGCTTAAGAATTTTGAGAAAATTATAAATACCCTTTGCTACCTTATTAAGATGAGATTTATGTAGCTAGTTATATTCATATTTTCTGCATTTAGTGTCATCCTAAATGCTCAGCAATAAATATATTCATTTGCAGAAAACATATAGTCAAAAATTCTGAGTACAATTCTCTTCCCACTGTCGATTTTGGTAATTATTGATACCAAATTGGAAAAGGGGAACAGAAATAAAACATAATTAGTAATAAAAATTACTAAGTATAATTATATATAAATGTAGGAGATAATAAAAAATGAATCAGAGAAATGCTATATTTTAGATAATTTATTTTTCCAATTAAAAGAAACTGTTCTGGAGGAGGAGTCAAGATGGCAGAGAAGTAGCAGGCTGAGACTACTTCAGCTAGCCGGAGATCAGCTAGATAGCTTATCTAAAGATTGCAAACACCTGAAAATCCATCGGCAGATCGAAGAGAAGAAGAACAGCAATTCTGGAAACAGAAAAACAAACACTTTCTGAAAGCTAGGACTGGCGGAAAAGTGAATCCAAAGCGACGGGAAGATACACCCTGGGGGGAGGGGCCGGCTCCTGGCAAGCAGCAGAGCAACGGCACACAAAATCAGGACTTTTAAAAGTCTGTTCCACTGAGGGACATCGCTCCAGAGGCTAAACCGGGGCGAGGCCCACACGGGGTCAGCGTGGCCTCAGGTCCCGCAGGGTCACAGAAGGATCGGGGGTCTGAGTGTCGCAGAGCTTGCGGGTATTGGAACGGGAAAGCCCGCTGCAGAGACAGAGCCGACAGTAAGCTCACAGCTCGGTGTTACCTTGAACCGGTCGCAGGCTCGGTGAGCTCAGAGCGCGGCCGGAGGTCAGGCAGATGGGAGTAACTGGGCGCTGTTCTCTGAGGGCGCATTGAGGAGTGGGGCCCTGGGCTCTCAGCTCCTCCGGGCCGGAGACCAGGAGGCCGCCATTTGTATTCCCCGTCCTCCGAACTCTATGGAAAGCGCTCAGGGAACAAAAGCTCCTGAAAGCAAACCCAAGTGGATTACTCACCCCGGCCCCTGATAAGGCCAGTGAAATTACACCTGGGGCAAAGACACTTGAGAATCACTACACCAGGCCCCTCCCCCAGAAGATCAACAAGAAATCCAGCCGAGACCAAGTTCACCTACCAAGGAGTGCGGTTTCAAACCAAGGAGAGCAGCAGAATTCCAGAGGAGGAGAAAGCAAAGCACGGAACTCATGGCTTTTTCCATGTGATTTTTTTTTAGTCTTGCGGTTAATTTAATTTTTTTCTTTTTCACTTTTTTGTTTTTTTTTCTCTCGCCTTCTGGTAAATTTTTTTTTTGAACTTTTACCTTTTTCTTTTTTAACGTTTTTTAACTAGTTTATCTAATATATATTTTTTTTCTTTTATATATTTTTCTTATGTGTTTTCTTCTTTTTTTAAATTCTTTTCTTTTTTTTTCTTTTTTCCTTTTTGAACCTCTTTTTATCCCCTTTGTCCCCCCTCACGATTTGGGATCTCTTCTAATTGGGTTAAAGCATATTTTCCTGGGACTGTTGCCACCCTTTTAATATTTTCCTTGCTCCTTCATATACTCTTATCTGGACAAAATGACAAGATGGAAAATTTCAACACACAAAAAAGAACAAGAGGCAGTACCGAAGGATAGGGACCTAATTAATACGGACATTGGTAATATGTCAGATCTAGAGTTCAGAATGACAATTCTCAAGGTTCAAGCCGGGCTAAAAAAAGGCATGGAAGATATTAGAGAAACCCTCTCGAGAGATATGAAAGCCCTTTCTGGAGAAATAAAAGAACTAAAATCTAACCAAGTTGAAATCAAAAAAGGTATTAATGAGGTGCAATAAAAAATGGAGGCTCTCACTGCTAGGATAAATGAGGCAAAAGAAAGAATTAGTGATCTAGAAGACCAAATGACAGAGAATAAAGAAGCTGAGCAAAAGAGGGACAAACAGCTACTGGACCACGAGGGGAGAATTCGAGAGATAAGTGACACCATAAGACGAAACAACATTAGAATAATTGGGATTCCAGAAGAAGAAGAAAGAGAGAGGGGAGCATACTGGAGAGAATTATTGGGGAGAATTTCCACAATATGGCAAAGGGAATGAGCATCAAAATTCAGGAGGTTCATAGAATGCCCCTCAAAATCAATA